>NC_050576.1:25690311-25818926 GCF_011100635.1 Trichosurus vulpecula
TCCAACCTCAAACACTTACTAGTGGTGTGTCACTTAACCTCTGTGTTCCTCAGTTTCCCTAACTGTGAGGTGGAGATGATGACAGCACCTACTTCCCAGGACTGCTGTGAGAATCAGATGAGATGATATTTGTAAAGTGCTTTGCAAACCTTGAAACATTATATACATGTCCTCATCACCATCGCCATCATCACCATAACACCTTTTGGGCCTTGTCACATTCTATGGTTCATTGAGACAAGATGGTTTCTACTGGGGGTACTGGTGCCCGTGTCTCATCTCCCTTACTAGACTGTAGGTCTATTGAGAAGGAGACTTGGGTTCTTACCCTTACTGGCTATGAGACCATCTAAACCGCTGCCCCTCTCTCTGAGCTTTATCTCTGAATCTCTAAAAGGAGGATTAAAATATTCACAGTCAGAGTGATAACTGACATGGGGCGTTGCCGCCAAAATGCCAACATCGGGGTTCTACAGCCCTATACGTCCACCTTCTGGTGATCCCTGTCCTGGAGCTTCACCAGGGGGTCCTCCACCAGCCCACCCCTAGGCTTCTACTATCATGATCCCTTCTGTGTGTCCCCCCCCACAGGGATGGGCCTTGCTCACAAGAGGCATTTACCCAAGATTGATGGGGGAAAACAATCTATCCAGGGGCAGTTTTGCCGTGAACCACCCAATCTTATAGGATAGTAAGATTTAGAGTTGGAAGGGCCTTAGAAACCATCATATCCAAGGCCTTGAAATCCCACTTCTGCAAGAAGCCTTCGGAAGACCCCCAGAGGCTGGGACCTTCCCTTTGAGATTACTACCCATGGATCCTGAGCTGACCTTGTAGCTCTATAGCTGTCTCCTGCATTAGACGGTGAACTCCCTGAGGGCAGAGACCATCATGGTTGTGGTCCTTCTTTGCATCCCCAGCATTGAGCCCAGTGCCTGGCACATAGGAAGTGTTTGTTGACTGACTGATTTTACCTGAGGAAACCAAAGTCTAAAGAGTGACTCACACAAGATCACAGAGCAGGTATTACGGGGCCTTCGAACTTGAACCCATAGGAGTCCAGATTCAGAACTGGATGAGATCTTAGGGGTCGTTTTACAGATGAGGAAACCAAGACCCAGACAAGTTAAGTGACTTGGCCCAGGCTCCCCAGTTGGTAAGGACCTGAGGTTGGATTCAAATCCAGGTCCACTTGCTTCCAAGTCCAGGATCCTACTCACTGTCCCTCTCACCTAATGATCCCCACTGCACTAGCAGCACCACACTCAGACTCTCCTGCTTAACCTTGAGACTTTGGATGTCATTCCCTGCTCTGAACCTGTTTCCTCATCTATAAAATGGGCATGATCCACCTCACAGGATTATTTCTAGGGAAGAATTTCATAACCTCCAAAGTGCTGGATTAACATTAGCTAGAAGCTCCGAGTGTGAAGGGTGCTGGGTTCTGGGGAAGGGTGAGGAAGGGGAAGGGGAGCGGGGCAGGCCTCTCCCATGGGGCCTGTGTTCCCTGGCGATCCGTTCACTCACATACAGTCAGTTCTAACCACAACTGCCATTCTGCCCACAGCCCTTTAAAGATCTTTAGAGAAGGCAGAATAAACAGCCCAGCTTCTGGCTGGAACAAAGGGGCCCCAAGCTCCCAGCTGGAGGTCCCCCAGCCAGGTCAGAACTGAAGTCCAGAAAGGTACACAGAGTTCCCAGCCCACAAAGACAGCATCCCACTCCCTTGTCCACAATTGCCCCTATCATCAGATTACTAAGCTATCCCAGAGACCCCAGGGGCCAAGTCAGTGTTGACTTTGCTTTGGGTTAGGAGGGGGAGGAAAGAAGAGAGGAGGGGAGTAGAGGAGAAATCCCCCTGTGACCTCCCTCAGCCCCCAGTGAAGGTCTAGCACTCAGCCTCTAGGCCAAGGAAATCTGAAGTCTTTAGGGTTCACCAGTTTACATGTAATTGTGACATTTGGAAACAGCAGGAAGCCCTAGCTCTGAAATCAGAGGCCCTGTGTGGTCATCTCCCCTCTGGGCCTCAGTGTCCATATAATGAGAGGGAGAGAGAGCCAGATGACCTCCGAGGTCCATTTTAACTCCAGATCATCCCTGGATCTTGATTCAATTGAGAGGATGTTGGAATCTCTGAGCTGGGTGGGACCTCATCCCAACCCCCAACTTACAGAGGATCCCCTCCATAACATTCCTGACAAGGGTTATCCTACCTTTTCCAGGAGACTTCCAGGGAAGGGGAGCCCACCACATCTTGAGGTGGCTCCTTCCACTCCTCTTTGGAAGTGTTTCCTGACTCAGTGTCTGGCAAAGAATAAGAGTTTAAGAAATGTTTCCTTTATCTATCTTTATCTATCTGATATCAAGCTTTTGGGGCTTCTTAGCAAGTCCCATTCATTTCTCCTAGTTCTGTCCTATGGGGCCCAGCAGAACAGGACGGGTTCTATCTAGGGATCAATATCAATCTAGGGAACTCCATGTTCCAACCAATGGGTATCATGTGACCATCTGTGTGACTTAGTGAATACATGAGTCTTAGGGCAATGGTTCCCATTCACTGGTTCGGTTTATGATGGTGGACAAGAGGTTCACACCAAAAAATATTTTCATGGCACCCCAAGCAGTGAGTAATTACAGAATATTATGACTAGCACATTCAGTTACCCTGAGGGTTCACAACACATTGTTTGTTGTTGTTGAAAGGGGATTTGAGAACAAAAACCACTGGGAACTGCTGTCCTTGGGATCTCTTTGAGGCTGTCAGAGGTTGAATGACTTCTCCCAGCATCATATAGCCCCTAAGAGTCTTGGGGGAGATTTGAACCCAACGCCAAGCTTAGGACTATCCAATACCTCAGGCTGCCTCTGTATGTAGTCTTATTCCATTCCATGTAGCCACTGTTTTTCAATGTCTATCATGTGCTTGGTGAGCATCTAGACAAAGCTCCCCATTCCGTACCTCAATGAGGCTACGCAACAACAGGGTGAGGTAGGGTTAGAGGAGAAACTTGGGCCCAGAGAGGTTCATAGACTTAGAACTGGAAAGGTCCTTAAAGGCCATCAATCCTCTCTTTTTTACAGATAAGGACACTGAGGCACAGAGAGGGGAAGGGCTTGTCCTTTATTGATTCTGCTACAGTTGAGAGAGCTGACAAGGAGCATGGCCTCAGCTGACCTACCTGGTCAGCCAAATGACCCCTCTCATGGTGTCATCTTCGACTTCCCCATGTTCTCTCTCATTTCATAACACAGCAGAAGGACAAAACAGTTGTGAGGTGTCGTAATCTACTATAATCATTCATATGTGGCAAACCCTTTACAAGACATTTGATCCCTATTCATCAGTTTGCCCATCAGCTAAATCTTCACTTGTTTCTATTCTTTTCTATTTGAGTAGCCGTCCTGGTTCCTGCCTCTTTCCTGAGCTTAGTTGGGTGTGGGAGAAAAATAAAATTACATTTAATTGTTTCTAGAGTAACAGCTAGCTCTATCCACTGACAGATAGAGATTGTCACCTTTAAAAGAGTCCCTAGCCCCTATTGAGCTGCAGCTTTTTAAAGACGCTGTACTGCAAATTTAAGGACCAGCTCTCGTTTGAATCTAAAGCTGGCTCTCTTCTCTGTTGCCAGGGCTCACTCTACTCAGGGCTGCCACTGCTGACTTGGTGCTCTTCTTAGGAATAATATCTCCTAGCTATACTGCAAGATGCCATGACTGATGGCGGTAGGGAGAGCAAGGAGAGAGAGATCTCCTCTCAAAGAGAAAGGGAGAGCATGATTCCTCTCTCCAGCGCTGGGTTCTTCTTCACAGGAGGTTTCTCTTCAGTCATGCAACTCAGAGCCTTGATGCTTCCTGGAATGTCCAAAGCTGGTATCCCCTGTGTCCACAATCCTTGGCTAGCCAATAGCAAGCCTCTCTTCTAATTCCATCAAAGAGAAGGTCATGCCCCTTATAGGGGCCACAAAGTGAAAATCCTTTGCATTTCCTTTAAGACATGAACACAAAGATGTGTCTGTCACATATCCTTTCTATGATTTCATTAAAGAAATGTAGGAAGGTGGAGGCAGGAGGGAGGGGACAGGAGAAATCAATTGAACAGGGGTACCCTGACCAGGTCCTCCCACCCCCAGCAGCATGTACACACATGCTCACACACACACACACACACACACACACACACACACCATCTCTGTCTTTCTCTGTCTGATTCCTTCTCTCTGTCCTGTTGCATCTGTCTCTCTGTCTGTCTCTCAATCTTGTGGGATCTAATAGAAAGAGCCCTGAACTGGAATCAGAAGACTCTGGTTGGATTCTTTGCTCTTCTTCAGTTTTCTCATCTGTCAAACAAGGTTAACAATACACAACCACCTCACAATGTTGCTGCTTGGTACAGTGGATGAAGCCCTGGAGGGAGTCAGGGGACAGCTGAGTTCTAATCCTGGCTCTGATACTTCCTGTCCATGTGACCTTGTTCTGTTTCCCACACAAGTCTTAGCCCAGCTGCCAGCACAGAGCACCCACAGAATCCCTTCCCACATTGCCTTCTGAACAAAGACTTGGTCCCAGAGCAGCCTTGCTTTTCTGCAAAGAACAGCTCATGGCCCTCAAAATGTGCATCCTCCCTGCCCACCACCCCCCACCAGGAAAGCAGTTTGCTTGAACTCAATGGGAACAAGATGTCTTGCTAGCCATGCCTGACTCCCCAAAGAACAGTCAGTCCTGGAAAAGGTCCCTCCCCAAGGCCCCTCTGAGTCCTGGCTTCCCCAGCCCTGACACTCACTCTGGGCTCATGTTGGGTGAGTCCCTTCCCCCACTCTGGGCTTTCATTTCCTCCTTGGTAAATGAGGGAGTTGGACCAGATTGTCTCCCTCGACCACCCTTCCTGACCACAGCCCAGGGTGGCAGATAGCCTCAACAGCACAGTCATCAGCAGCAGAGCTGGGATTGGAACTGAGTTTTCTGATGCCAAGTGCAGAGCTCCTTATGTGGGAGTAGGGAAACTGACCTGGCCTGACCTGACAGTTTTGTTGAGCTGGGGTGAGGTCTCAGAAGAAGCCCAGCCTTGGACCCTTAGGTAAAAGGCACCCATTAGCCTGCCACTACAGAGATCATACCCTTTACCTCTCTGGTTCTCAATTGGAAATTGAGCAAGGAAGTCATTCCTAGCTATGACATCCTCAGTTCAAAGGCTCACCAGTTTACCTGGGCTAAAAGACCCTTGTGAATTCCCTCAGCTGCTAAAGCCTCCTTCCACATCTCTTTTGTACATAGCCATGCCTGCCTCCCAAAACTATAAGCTCCCTGAAGGCAGGCACTTCTGTCTTTGGATCCCCAGGATGTAGCATAGTGCCTGGCATTGACAAGGTACTTAATAAATGCTCATTGACTGATTACAGATCATCTAGGCTGACCCACTTCTTTTACATAAGAGAAAACTCGGAGCAATGCTAAAAATTACCTCCAATTTATTCTGCCTCTATCTTCTTTGTACCTAGTTTGCATGTTGTCTCCCCATCTGACTACAAGCCCCTAAAGGGCAGAGACCATTGTTTTTGCCTTTCTTGGTGTCTCAGGAAGTGACCAACGAATTCGTGCTGACTTGACCTGAGAAAGGAAGCAATAGGACTTGGGTCCGGGGCCAATCTGGGACTTAAACTCAATAGGAGAAGTTTTGGATTACAAGAAACCTCACACCAGGCAACCTTCATTCAGTAAACAGTGATAGAGTGCCTGACAAATATAAGTTGTCTTTATTACTAATTTCTAGAGAAGGCAGAACATAGAGAGGGCAAAGGAGAGGACCAAAGTCCCTTTGGAGTTGAATGAGATGCTTTCTGTACCTGCCTTCAAAGGACTTTATCTCCTCTCCTTTGCCCTCATCAAGCCTCACCTTCTGTAATAACACCAATAACTGATATCTCTATTGTGCTTTTGGGTTTTCAAAGCATATTGTCATATCTGAGTCTCTCACCATCCCTTAAGATGCAGAGCTGATCCCTTTTCAGACAAATAAAGGCAGATCTAAAAAACTGGCTGAGCCAACATCATAAAAATGACAATTCTGCCTAAGTTAATTTGCTTATTTCCATGCCAATCAAAGTACCAAAGGACTATTTTATAGAGCTAGAAAAAATAGTGATGTAATTCATCTGGAAGAACAAAAGGTCGAGAAAATCAAGGGAATTAATTTTTAAAATATGAGTGAAAGTGGCTTAGCAGTACCGGATCTCAAACTGTATTATAAATCAGTCATCATCAAAACAATTTGGTACTGGCTAAGAAAATAGACGAGTAGAATAGTGGAATAGATTAGGTACACAATACACAGTAGTAAATGATCATAGCAATCTAGTGTTTGATAAACCCAAAGATCCAAGCTTTTAGGACAAGAACTCATCATCTGACAAAAACTACTGAGAAAACTAAAAAGCAGTTTGGCAGAAACTAGGTATAGACCAACATCTTATACCATATAGCAAGATAAGGTCAAAATGGATACATAATTTAGACATAAAGGGTGATACCATGGGCAAATTAGGGAAGCATGGAATAGTTTATTTGTCAGATCTACAGATAAGGGAAAAACTTATGACCAAACAAGAGATAGAGAGAATTACAAGATATGAATAGTTTTGATTATATTAAATTAAAAACTTTTTTCGTAAACAAAACCAATTCAATCAAGATTAGAAGGAAAGCAAAAAGCTGGGGCATTTTTCTAGAGCAATTGTCTCTGACAAAGGCTTCATTTCTCAATTATATAGAAAACTGAGTCAAATTCATAAGAATGCAAGTCATTCCCCAATTAATAAATGGTCAAAGGATATTGTGAGAGATTGGCAAAAGTTAGGAAAAGTTAGGTTTCCACAGAAGAGTTAATTAAGTTCCACAGAATAATTAATGAAGTGTCAGCTTGAACAAAGAAGGGAGTAAAAATTAATCAGGATGAGGGTCCCCAGCCAATTGGAATAAAGTTTGTGGTTTTGCAGAAGCCACAGATTCAGGATGTTGAGAAAACTCGTCTAAACTGGCCAGATAATGGTCAGAGTTGAAGAGAAAACTGGGTCGAATGGCTACCACGCATGCTTAACTGGCTAGTTGAATATTACCTTACACACCCACAGGGAGGAGTTTTCCTCCATTTTTGAACATGGGATGTATGTTGGGGAGGGAACATACCAAGGAGTTGCATGTGGGGAGTGTGTAGGGAAGATTGTAACCCAGAAGGGAGCGGACCAATCTGTTCTCTGAAGGGAGGTACTGAGCTGATGGTGCATCAATCTTTGTCAGTCTAACAGAATAAAGTTGACCTCACTCCTGTATTCCCCACCCCAACCCCCTTCCTAAAGAAGAGTGGAGTCCGTTCCTGGCCAGGAATGTTTACCAATTCTTTTGGATTTCTCAATAATAATAAATTGCCCTTGATACCTGAATTTCAGTGTCAAGAGTATTTCTAACAGATATGAACAGGCAGTTTTCAGACAAAGTAATTAAAGCTATCTAAAGTCATATGGAAAAATGTTCTAAATCATTATTGATTAGAGAAATGCAAATTAAAACAACTCTTAGGTACCACTTCATACCTATCAGATTGGTTAGTATGACAAAAAGAAAAAGAGAAAAATGACCAATGTTAGAAGGATGTGGGAAAATTAGGACACCAGTGTACTGTTGGTATAATTGTGATCCAACCATCCTAGAGAGCAATTTGGAACTATTTCCAAAGGGCCATAAAACTGTGCATACTCTTTGACTCATTACTAGGTGTGTATCCCAAAGAGATCAAAGAAAAGGGGGGAAGGGACTATTTGTACAAAGATATTTATAGCAGCTCTTTTTGTAGCAGCAAAGAATTGGAAACTGAGGGGATGACCATCAATTGAAGAATGGCTGAACAAATTGTGGTATATGATTGTAATAGAATACTGTTGTGCTATAAGAAATGATGAGCAGGCTGGTTTCAGAAAAACCTGGAAAGACTTACATGAACTGATGCAAAGTAAAGTGAGTAAAACCAGGAGAACATCGTACACAGTAACAGCAACATTGTATGATAATTCATTGTGAATGGCTTAGCTATCCTCATCAATATAATGATCCAAGACAGTTCCAAAGGACTCATGATGAAAATTGCCATCCACTTCCAGAAGGAAAAAAAACTGATGGAGTCTGAATACATACTGATTTTCATTTTATTTTTTTCACGATTTTTTGTTCTGTGTTTTCTTTCACAACATGACTAATATGGAAATATGTTTTGCATGATTGCACATATATGACCTATATACACTTGCTTACTGTCTCAAGGAGGGGAGAGAGGGAGGAAGGGAGAGAATTTGGAGCTCAAAATTTTAATAAATGAATACTTTTTACATGTAAGTGGGAAAAAATAAAACATTCATTTTTAAACAGAGGAAGAGTTTTTGATCCCATCTTTCAGATAAGAAAAGTGAGATTCAGAGAATTGAAGTGGAGATGAAGTGGGAAGTAGCAGCTAGTCACAGAATCACAGAACATCAGAGCTGGTAGGAATCTTTGAAATCATCCACTCCCATCTCTCTCTCTCTCTCTCCCCCTCTGTCTGTCTCTCTCTCTCTCTCTCTCTCTCTCTCTCTCTCTCACTCCCACTCTGTCTGTCTCTCTCTCTCTGTCTCTCTCTCTCTCTCTCTCTGTCCAGATGAACAAACTAAGGCTCAGTAATATAAATTAAATTGCCAAACTTTACTTGGCAAATAGAAGAGCGAAGACTGGACTTCAAATCTTATGCTCTGCGCACACTTTGTGAAGGTGTCTTATTTACTCCTCTTCTTTCACCCTCCCCCATTATTAGATTATAAACTCCTTGAGGGCAAGACTTTCATTTGGTTTCATCCTTACATCCTTGGAAGGTAATGAGTCATCCTCCCCAATCAGACTATAAGTTCCCGGAGGGCAGGGCCAACATTTGGCTTCATCCTAGCACCCCAGGGAGATAATGGACTCTTCAGGCCAGGCTGAAGGAGTGTTCCCTATAGCCCTGGCACTGAGCCCAAGACCCTGCACAGAATAAGTGCTTTAAAAAGTACTGAAGGAACAGATCATATAAGGCATAAAATAACAGAATGGGTTTGAGGCCATAAGAAAGATATGAACAATGTGCTATGGTGGGTGTTGGGAAATTCAGAGATAGCCTCCAGCTGGGAGGGAATTAGGGAAAGCTTCCTGGAAGAGGTGGCCCCTGAGTGGGGCCTCAGAATGTATACAATTTCAACAGGACCTCCAAGGGGCTCTCTAGGAGAAGGAAAGGAGCCCAGATCTCATTCCTGGAAACCATCATCCTTGTTGGTTCCTTCCAGCTCAAACATCCTGGTTCTGTGACTTACTGCTATAGCCCACTTCCTCTCCACACCAGATTTGTTTCCAAATCTCACTTTTCTTCTCTGTAAAATGGAGATAATGATCTTTTATTTGCTGCAAATCTGCAATTTCACCTGTGCGGGGATCTCCTGGTGTGGACATTTCCTCTACCCCTGCTCTGCAATTTATAGATGCTGAGAGGTGAGGTCATTTGCCCAGGGTCACAGTGTCAGTCAAGCATTTATTAAGCACTTACTGTGTGCCAGCCACTGTGCTAAGTGCTGGAGGGATGAAGGAAGTTGTGTGTCAGAGACAGGTCTTGAACCCAGGTCTGCCTGACTCCAAGGCTAGGTCTCTATACCACTTTCCCTCACTGACTCTCTTTGCTTTAGGGAAGGTTATTTTGGCAGCTCTGTGGACTGGAAGTATTTGAGTCCAAATAAGTGTGATTATTGGAATAGCCCATCAAACCCAGGTATGACAGCTCCCAGGGAGACATTGTACACAAGAGCAAGGACAGGTCCCTGATCTCTACTGACCCCCCAAACCCATGCCAGGTCTCTGTACACTGGCTCCTTGGTCACCCACTATCCAATTCTGGGTCTCAGATCCAGGAGTGAGTAGGGGACCTTGTGGGGCAGGGGAGTTCCCAGATAAGGAGACTCTGGATAGATGTAGTGAGAAAGGAAGGCATTCAGAAGCCAGAAGCAGTTTCAGTTTGGCTCATATTCCAGACACAGAGCAGGATCTCATTTCCAGCATCTAGACCAGCCTGCAAAAGAATAACCAGGACAGGAATCCCAGACCAAAGAGGAGCCTGCAGTCCTGCCATTCTGAACCAAAAGAGCTTTCTAGCTGGTTAAGAGCTGAGCCCAGGAACATCCTCATGCTCAAACCTAAACCCAGGTCAAGAACTTGCAGAGCTCATGCTTTGCCCTGAATCAGACCATTTTAGGAGCTCTGAAAGCTTACAGGTCTCCAGGCTATCCTTGAGATCCTGGCATACTGCAATATTCAATACCCCAAGAAAGCAGCAACAGAACCAACCCAGACCTTTCCTCCAGAGGTGCCGCAGAGCCCAGACCTAACATCAAGTCCAAAGTCAAGGAGCAGGCTAGAAGAATGAACACACACAAAAAAAAGAACCCCACTATAATGAGCTATCATGGTGGCAAGGATGCTCAAGACACAAACACAGAAGGACTCCAAAACATGTACAAGCGACGTCTCAGAGAAAAACACAGCTTGGGCACAAACTCAACTAGAATTCCTATATGTCATGAAGCAAGAGGCTTTTTTTAAAGTTTTAAAATTTTTTTAATAAATGGAATGAGAACACTTGAGGAAAAAATAGAAAAGAAATGAGAACTATGGAAGAAAGAACTAGAAAGGGAAATAACAACTTGCACAAGAGGCACAAAACTTGTCCAAGCAACAAACTTCCTGAAAATTAGAATAGACCAAATAGAAGCCAAATTCATGATGCAACTAGAAATACTAAAACAAAGTCAAAAGGCTAAAAATAATAGACAATGTAAGATATCTCACAGTAAAAACAACCAACCTGGAAAACAGATCAAGGAGAAAAATTTTAAGAATCACTCAACTATCTGAACACCAACCAAAAAAACAGAGCTTAGACAACACAGTTTATGAAATATTAAAAGAAACTTTTAAACCTCCTGAAAGAAACTCCAAAATGAAAGTTTCCAGGATCAACAGAGCCAAAACCCAGAACTTCCAGGTCAAAGGAAAAATACTGCAAGCAGTCAGCAAGAAAGAATTCAAATACCAAGGAGCCACAATGAAGATCACACATGATTTAGCAGCCACCACTATAAAGGAGCAGAGAACTTGGAATATGATATTCCACAAGGCAAAGGATATGGACTCACAGCCAAGAATAACTTACCCAGAAAAACTGAATATGGGAGTGGGTGTGGGAAGAGAAATGGACCTTTAATGAACTAGAGGAATTCCAAGCATTCCTGATGAACAGAGAGCTTTAGAGAAACTTTGAAGTACAAACCCAGAAGTGAAGAGAAAAACGAATGAACAATGATAAAATGATGAAACAAGGAAAAACTGCTTACATTTGAAAATAAGGAGGTGATACATGTATCCCCTCTGAACCCTATCAGGGTTCCTAGAGGGCATCCAATCAGACAAGGCCTAGAGGTGGTTCTATGTTCTGTTTAATTTAAAAAGATGGAAAGAGAAGGGGAGAGGAATACACTTGGGGATTGGAGGAGGGGGGAGGAAAGTTTAGAGAAAATTATTCACATAAACAGGGTACACAAATAGACATCTCTACAAACAAAGATGATGGGGAGTGGCTGACACTTGAACCTTGATCTCAGATGAACTGGTCAAAATAAGGAAGAATACATACTTGCAGAGTCGAGTGCAGAAATGTATTTCACTCAATAGGGAAATAGGAGGGAAAGAAGAGGAAGGAGAAGGAATCAGAGGGAGGCATCCATCCTAAGCAAATCAAACTCTAAGGATGTACAAACATATGTATAGCTCTTTTTGAGGTGGCAAAGAATGAAAATCTATGGGGGTGCCTATGAATTGGAAGAATGGCTGAATCCATTGTGGTATGTAAATGTAACTGAATACAGTTGTGCTGAACTTCTCTCAGCACACTGACCAGCTAGAACTCCAGAGGACTAACAAAGAACCACGTGACCCACCTTCTGCTACAGAGGCGAAGGCCTCAGAGTCCAGGATGAGACAAATGGTTTTGTTGTTATTCAGTCATTTTCAGCCATGTCCGCTCTTTATGGCCCCTTTTTGGATTTTGGTTTTTTGTTTTGTTTTAGCAAAGGTCCTGGAGTGGTTTGCCACTTCTTTATCATTTTATAGATGAGGAAACTGAGGCAAACAGGGTTAAATGACTTGCCCAAGCTCACACAGGCAGTAAGTGTCTGAGGCTGGATTTGAACTCATGAAGATGAATCTTCCTGACTCCAGGCCTGGCACTCTATGCACTGTGCCACCTAGCTGCCCCGATGGTTTTTTTGGAAATGACCCATGTGTAAATGTGTTTTGATTGACTACACACATGTAAAATAGCTTTTGTTTTTCTTATGTTCTCAATTGGGTGGGGGGTTGAGGGTGAAAAGGTAGATCTTAGCTGATTAAAACAATTTTTTTTTAAAAAGAGTAGCTGGAAGATGACCTTCTATTACCTGATTAGTATAGTTGGAGGGTATGAATGATCGTTGAGGTCTTAAGGTCTTTACCAAAGAGGGAGGAGAGTGAGGGCATCAGGGTAGGCTTCCTGGATGTGACATTTGGACTTCTGAAGAACAGGTAGAGATTCAGCAAGCAGAGATGAGAAGAGAGGGTATTCTAGGCACAAGGCAAAGACAGAAGGACAGAGGACCACGGTGAGTGAATGAGCACTGGGTGAGTCTGGTCCATTTGGTCAGAGCACAGATGGCACCAAAGAGAATCATAAGAGACAAGATCAGCATAGTTTGTGTAACAGCCTGGCCTTGTGGCTGCCCGCTTCCGCTTGCCGCTTACTCCCTCATTTGGCAGATAGGAAATAGACCTAGAGAGAGGACTTTGTTTGCCCAATTGGTCACTCATATTGCAGCTTACAGCTGAACTCACGTCTTTCTTCAATAGCTCTTGGGATGTGGAAGTGCCTCCTTGCTCTCAAAGGCTAGCAAAACAGTATTGTCTGGCCAGATACCTCAAGTCTTCCATCTCAAAGGGCTTTAAGCATGGTCCTGGCAATGAACTTATCTCCCAAGGATCTGCTGAGCTGAGTTTGGAGATACATAGCCTAGAAGGTTGAGTACTAGATGATGAATTGTTTTTGGCCACAGTACTCCTGAAACCAACCACTTCGGTGGGGAACAATTATAGTCACCATCACCGAAAAGAGCCTAGACACTGATTAACTAGTGGACATTCTTAAGCATGGAAAGAATCTAGCAGTGTGGACTAGAGGGGGCCAGAGGAACCTTATGGGGCAAAGGAATGGCAAAACCCTTTCAAATCTAGGCGAAGTGTCTGGGCCTTCTCAAAAGAAAAGCAGCATAGGAAAAATATCAGACTGCAAGTCTACTGACCTTTCTCCCGAACAAAGGAGATGTCGTCCTGTATCCGCAGAAGATGTATCTACTATGGGAATAGGCATCTTATGCCATCCCACATCTGGACCAAAGGCACAAGTGGAAGCTCAATTAGGCATGCCAAGTTTTGGAAAGTGTTTGAATGTCAGAGAAAATGCTTTGTAAACCTTAAGGTCTTATATATTTAAATTCTTACTGAAGGGACCTCAAAGGCCACTCCTGTTCAGAAGCAATCCTTACATGAATAGAAATCTAGCCTGTGAACATCCCCAATCATTTATCCTCTGATTGCAGGCTCCCAGTGACCACAAACTCACCCCTTCACAGAACCGTAGAATCTCTTGAGTTGGAAGGGAACCTAGTAGTGATATAGCCCACTCCCTCCCAGAAAAAGCATCCCCTCTGTGCAATACAAGGAATAGGCATGCAGCCTCTGGCTGAAGACTCCAAGGAAGAGGAAGCCACCACCTCCAGGAGACACTGAGTTCTACTTTAGGAAGGCTCTAACCATTAGGAAGTTCTTCCTTAAAATCAAGCCTGAATTGGTTCCACTGTGGGAGGGCTAGGTCCCTTAGGAAGCTTTCCTTAGATGCAGCCACAGGACCTGCCTCTTTACAGGTTCCCCAGGGTCAGATTCAGTCCTCCAGTATCTAATCTTGGCTCCAAATTCCTGGCTCCAGGAATTCTCTTGGTGGCAGTCAAAAGAGGTCACCTCGGGTTTTTTTTTTCCCCATAGTCTTTAGTTTCAATTTTATAGTATCATGGATCAGAAGCCGGAAGAGTCCTTAGTGGTCATCTAGTCCACCCCTCCATTTTACAGATGAGGAAACCGAGGAAACTGCCCAAGGTCAGAGTATTATTAAACTCATAGATTTGGAGATGGAAGGAATCTTAAAGACTATCTAGTCCAGGGGTGGGGAACCTGTGTTCTCCAGGGCACATGTGGCCCTCTAGGTCCTCAGGTTTGGCCCTTTGACTGAATCCAAACTTCATAGAACAAATACGAAGTTTGGATTCAGTCAAAGGATCGCACTTGAGGACCTACAGGGCCACATGTGGCTTCAAGGCCTAAGCTTCCCCACCCCTAATCGAGTCCAAGACTCACATTTTACAAACGAGGAAACCAAGGTACAGAAAGGGAAAGGGGTTTATTTGTTCAAGGTCATACAGGTAGGAAGCAGTAAGGTAATGGCAGAATTCTAAACAAGGTCCTCTGACTTCCAGTCTAGCGTTCCTCCAGTCTGTCCACCAGTAAGCATTTATTAAGCCCCTAATAGAGGGATCTGTTACCCGTCAGTCCCCCGAGCCCCAACGCTCCCTGCCCCCAAACATAGAAAAGTCTCGCCACTGCTGAGAGGACGTCTCGACCGCACGCAGGCACCAAGCATCCCAAGAATTAACTTCACAGAGCTACGAGGTGAAATTGAGACTGGACTCCGCAGAATTCTGGGAGCAGAACCCAGACACCCTCGGAATTCCAGCCGCAAAGAAACAAAGTTACCGGGCCATTTTCACCCCTTCCGTCGCCGCCGCCGCCTCCCCCCTCTACTTCTGGCAGCTAGACAGCCCAGCAAAGCGGTGGAGGGGGTCGAGAGAGAAGGGAAAGATTTGCAGTTTTTTGGTTTGGGGGGGGTTTAAGCCAAACACTTTAGTTCTGCGCGTCCTCCCTCCACCAACACCCGGCGAGCTCAAGGAGAGGAGACTTGCTAAAAACTTCAGAGGATCAGATCTATAGCTGAAAGTGACCTTAGAGGTGATCTAACCCAGTCCCCTCATTTGACAAAGGCGGAAACTGAGACCGCAGAGGCTGTGTGGTGTTCCCAGCTGCAGCCACAAGCCCCCTCCTCCCGCCACTCAGGGCTCCTCACACCCCAACGTGGACCCTACCCGCCGGAGCTGGGTCCCAATGTTCTGCATTCTCTCTGCTGGGCTGCCTCGTGCTCGCAGACAGTAGGTAGGACCGTTAGACTGGGAGCTCGGGTAACTGACCCTCTTCAGTGATACGCTCGTCACCTGAGTGGCGTTCCCGGCTCAGAGCTTTAAATGAAGCCGTCCTCTCCACTCCACCCCCCGACCCTTCCTCCTTCGCCTTCTCTCAACCCCTTCCCTCCCGGTGCCATCCTCCCCCATCCCAGCCTCCAACGAAACGGGACTGTCCTGAGCGCCCTCTCTGTCCGGGATAGCCCCTTCTCTACCCCCGCAGCTCCCTCTTCTGGCCTCGTTCCAGCAGGGTCGCCCAGACCCGCCGAACCAAAGGAGAGCCAAACCTCTGCCCGGTCCGGGGCGGAGCCACGTGGCAGCGCCGCCAGCTGGGCACAATGGCTGGGCACCGGGCAAGTCTGGCCGAGGGCAGCCCTCATGGGAGCATTCCCCCCACCAGGGGTCGGGCCGCGGCCAGCTGAGGGAGCCAGCCGCGGGGAGAGGGAGGGACAGAGGGACGGGCGCCGGACCCACCTGTCAGTCCCCTTCACCCGAGAGGGCTCTAGCTCTCCCTCCCTCGGGGCCCCAGGCAGCCTCCAGCCAACTGGCTCCCAGACTGGGGCCAACCCCCTCACTTCCTGAGACTAGGAAACTCAACTTTTCTTAAGGTGGCGCCTTGGAAATCCAGCCAGCAGCACCGTATTAGACAGTCCTTAGCTCCTGGCACTCCCCCTGCCTTTCTGCTGCCCTCCCCACCCCCACGCCCAGCCTTTCTGCAGGGAGGGCAGGGGAATTGAAGAGCTGCTTGGAGGAGCTGGGGAACAGAAGATTGCATAGAGGAGGAGAGGACTTGTTAGCTGTCTTAAAGGATCTGAAGAGGCCTTCAGGTTCGACTACTTCCCCTGAGTTCCAGGCAGCAGGGCAGAGAGTAAAGAGCTGGGCAGTGGGGGCACCGATGATGTAGAAAAGTCTTTTCTAACAATGTGAGCTGTACCAGAGTGGGGCGGGCTGCCCCTCCACATCCAGGAGCTCTCCAAGCAAAAGCTGGGGGGACTCTTTGGGGGAAGGGAGACGTTGAAGAGAGGATTCTTTTGTAGGCTTATGTTGGACAAGGTGGTCTCTGAGGACCCTTCTTCTATCTTTGAGATTCTCTGAATAGTTCATCCTTCAGCTAGCTGACAACTGGGCGGCCAGACTATGGCTGGAAGCCAGACAGGAGACCACACAAACTCTAAGAGAGTGGGAGGCGGAGAGAAGTTCTCTGCCATGTAGAACACCAGGGATTCGTATTGGAGATCAGAGGAGGGAAAGTCTAGTTCACTCAACAGGGCTTGATTTAGCCCTCTGTGAAGAGCCCAGCCCCTTGGCTCAGAGCCAGCCCAGGGCAGGAGAGAGAACACTGGAATTCGAATCAATCAACTGCTGGGTTCCTAGCCCAGTTGTGTCACTCCCTGTGTGACCTTAGTGTCCCAAGGCAGGACCTGCTCCATCTTGGTCTTTGTATAGCTAGTGCTTAACACAGTGCCTGGCACATAGTAGGTGCTTAATAAATGCTTGGTGACTAACAAATATTGCCCTGCAATGAGAAAGTCGATGGAAACATAAAGACAAAAACAGGAGTCCTTGCCTCAAGAAACTTACATTCCTGGGGAGGGGGGCAAAAACATGCAACATATCCACACCAAAAAAAACCCCACAAAATAATTACAAAGTAATTTTCCAGGGTAGAGTCCTAGCATCTGGGCTTGATCTAGATGGGCTTCCTGTAAGAGATGGCCCTTGAGCTGAGCTTTGAAAGAAGCTAGGTATTCTAAGCAACAGAGATAAGAAGAGAGGGCACATTAGGCTTGAGGAGGGGGGGTGGGCAGCTGTGCAAAGGTATGGAGTTGGGAAATATGTATGAGAAAAGCAATTCAGGTGGTTTGGCTTGAATGTAGAGTTCAAGAAAGGTTGTAATGGGTGGTAAGCCTGGAAAGGCATGTTTGGACAAAGACAGATCAAGTGTCATCAAAGACAAGCAGTTTTACACTTTATTCTGAGGCCATAGGGACCAGTAGCACTCCCAAATTTAGGGAGCCGGAGTACACCCAACTGCCTGAGGCCTCAGCTGAGCTGTCCTGGCTGGTCTCTCTAAAAATATTTGTTTTGCAGAGAAGTCATTTGGAATTATGGGAAGAAACTGTCAGTTCAAAGGAGGTCAGTGACCAAATGACCAAAAAGAAAGGTTCCATACACAGCAAAATATTTATAGCAGCCCTTTTGGTAGTAGGAAAAACATTGAAACAAAGCAGATGCCCATCATCTAGGGGATGGCCAGGACAAGCTATTGTATATGAATGTGACAGGATATATTGTCCTGTAAGAAACAAAGACTATGAGGGTACAGAGAAGCATGAGAAGAGTTATCTGAACTGATACATCGTGAAGTGAGCAGAACATGGAAGAAATCTATACAATGAAAATGAAAAGAACAAAACTGAATGTTGCAAAATTGGCCCCAAAGAAGAAAAAATTTGAGAATGCTCCTCCCCTGCTTCTTTGTGGGGTGGGGGCCAGAATGGGGAACTACTATGATTGAGGATATACTATGAGACTTTTCCAATCTGTTGGCTGGTTGTGTTTTTTCACCTTTTTAAAAATTCTTCATTCTGGGGGATGGTTCTCTCTAGAAAGCATAGGGAAATGTAAATAACGTAAAAACAAAGGAAATCCATTAAACTTTTTTAAAAAACATATACTTGTTCTTTGTTTGTGTAGATTTCTATCCTGACCAGGCTTCCAGGGGTTCCTCAGTTTCTTGTAAGCCCATTTCTTGGCATCACTGGATCTTGTGACTGGGAGCAATCTTAGAGGGGCATGAGGTGTGTGGACCTCAGGGGGTAAGGTAAGGGAGGGGTGGGAGGGAGTCAGAGGAGAAAGATACCAGGAAGCAAATTTGGGCTCACCATTTTAACAATAACTGGCATTTCTCTGATGCTCAAATGTTAGAAAAAACACTTTATAATTATCTCATGTGAGCTCCAAAGCAACCCAACAAAGGAGGTACCAAAATTGTTATGGTACCCATTTTACAGAGGAGGAAACTGGGATGCAACGACTTACCTGTGACCAGACATTGAGCTAGTGAAAGAGGCTGAATGTGAATCACAGCTTCCTAACGATTGGAATTGTTCAAGAATGAGAACAGCGCCATGGTGCACAAAGCGTTGAGCCTGGAGTCCAGAAGACTCATCTTCCTGAGTTCAGATCTGGCCTCAGACACTGTGATTTTGGGCAAGTCACTTCATCCAGTTTGCCTCAGTTTCCTCATCTGTAAAATGAGCTGGAGAAAAAAAATGGCAAACCACTCCAGTCTCTTTGCCAAGAAAACCACCAAACAGGGTCACAAAGAGTCAGACACAACTCAGCAACAACAAAGAATGGAGTGGGTATTCTGAACAGGTAGTGAGCTCCCTGTCAGTGGATGTCTTCAAAGGGAGGCTGTTTAAATAGTTGTCAGGACTGCCATAGAGAGGTCTCCAGTGACCCACTGACCTCTAAGGCTTCTGGTGCTAACATCTACAGCCTTCATCATCTTTACTCCAATCCACTTGCACCCAACCAAATTTCTGATTTTCCTTTATGCCCCACTGAGAGAAAACCATGCATAACTTTTAGTTTTCCATCCTCCGAAGTCCATTCTCTGGGGCTGGTAGGGGTGGGATGAGACAGAATTTGGGAGAGAGCCTTGAGCAGGGCATGATGGTTCAATGATCACCAGAGGCTCTGTTTGTGTAGCCATTTCATTTTCAAAATATTTTTAAATACCTTCTCTGCTTCTCAGGGCCAATATGAGGACAGGTCTTAGCAATAAAGCCTTGTACAGATGGGAGTGGGGAATAAGCTTTTATTAAGCACCTACTATGTGTCAGCTCTACAAACAGTATCTCGTTTAATCTTCCCAACAACCCTATGATGTAGGTGCTATTGTCTTTATTTTACAGTTTCAGAAACTGGAGCATCTAGAGGTTAAGTGACTTGCCCAGGGTCATAGTAAATATCTGAGGCTGAATTTGAACTCAAGCCTTCTTGACTGTAGTCCCAGAGCTCTCTTCGCTGTACTTCCTGGCTGCCAGTGAGGGTGGCAGACACATAACCAGGGCAGCAGGAACAGGGCTTTGAGCCAGAGAGCCAAAATGTTAAGGGGCATAAATCCTCCCTAGAAGTCCAATGGTCCTCCAGCCATCCCTGAACTACAGCATTTTGCCTCATCCTCCCAGCATCCTAGAATCGAGGAAGATGACTATGGCCCTGAAGGCTCCCTGCCCCCTCATCTGGCTTCCTTCAAGCCCCAGCTAAAACCCCACCTTCTGCAAGAAGCTTTTTCTGGCCTTGATTAGTGCTAGCACCTTCCCGATATTGGTCACCTCCAACGGATCCGGTATTTACTTTGTTTGTCCATAGATGACTACATGTTGTCTCACCCCTTAGACCATGAGGTCTCTGAGGGCAGAGGCTACAGCTGCCTTTCTTTTACTGCCCATGCTGAAAACAGTGCCTGGCACATAGTAAGCACTTAGTGCCTACTTGCCGACCTGGCCAATAGCACCACCTCTTCCCCCACTAGCACAGCCCACTCCCCGCCTGCTTCATCACCCACTTCTCCTTCCTCGCTGGGTTCAGAAGGTTTCGATGTCAAGTGGGGGCACAGGCCAATCTCTAGGCAGCAGGATACCCTCACCCAGCACGCCTGCATCCCAAGGGATTCCCGTGAAAGCTGTCCAGATAGCAATGAATAGAAACTGCTCCAGTTACTAGGTTGGCATCTCAAGGAACTCCCACACCAGGCAAACCGCTCCTTGGCTCACAGCTTTAGGGTGAACCTGGCCCCATCCATCCTCCTCTCCCAGGAATGAGCAAGACTCATCTTGTCTTTATTTTACCTACATTTAGATGTGGACCCAGCTCATAGCTAGAGCTGGGAGGGAGCTCAGAGGCCATTGAGTCTGACCTTTGAGGTTTACAGGCAGGGAAACTGAGATCCCACAGATGGTAAGAGGTTTGCCCAAGGTCACACAGACTGGAAGGGACAGGAGCGGATTCACCCCTGAGGTCTTGGACTGTCAGAGCTAGAGTTCCATCCTCTGTACCACACTGCTGCCAGCTGGGCAAACTGGGCATGCTGTCTCTCCCTATGGCATGAAAGCTCCACAAGGCAGGGTCTGGTGAATTTTTGTTTTTGCGATCCTCACATGCAGCACAGAGGAGGTGCCTGATAAATGCTTGTTAACTGACTGGTTGATTAGTTTTAACTTTCCAGCACAATTTCTCTCTCTCCCTTCCCTCCATCTTTCTCTTTCCTCCTTCACCCTCCTTTTTTCCCATTCCCCCTTCTCTCTCCTCCCTCTCTCTCCTGCTCTCTCTCTCTTCCCCCCTCCTCCTTCCCCCTTTTTCCTCCCCTTCCCTTTCTCTCTCTCCCACCTCTCCTCCTCTCCTCATTCTCTCCTTCTCCCTCCCTTTCTCTCTTCCACTCACCCCTTCACCCTTTCTCTCTCCCCCTTCCTCCCTCTCTCTCCCCCTCCATTTCCTCTCCTCTCCTTTTTCTCTTCCCCATCTCTTTCACACACACATGCTCCTTTCTCCCACAGCTCTTCCCCACACCCTCCAGCTTACCCAAGAATCCAGAACACCCAGTGATGGCTCTGGGAGCCAGAAGCATCACTCCCACTTCACTTCAGCTTGACTGACTATAGGGAGTGAGGTGTCTGTGCTCCACAGAACACCAGAGAGGAACCATTGCTGAGCTTTCAGCCTGGAAGACCCAGGCCAGGCTTCAGAAAACATTTCATTTCTTGGAGACTTAGTTTCCATAACAGCAACAACCTCACAGGCTGGTGAGCCTCTCAGATGAGATCGTGAAGAAAGTGCTTTGCAAACCTTGAAATGATATACAAATGTAAGTTGTTCAAAGATCCGTGATTTCATCCTTTTTGGTGGCCCAGTAGTACTCTGAATAGAGACCTGAATTCCAATCCTGCTCCAGTCTTTTACTTGCCCTACATCCCAAAGGGCTTCGCAAACCTTAAAGCTCTGTATAAATACTGGCCTTAATGAAGTGATTACTCGCCACACCAATGCAGAACCTCAGCCCTTTCTTGGCGATCTTGGACAGTTGTTACAGACAAAAATTTCATCACCCAAAGCACATTTTTGATGGCATAATAGAGAGGGAAGGAGGAAGGGAAAGGGAATAAGCATTTATATAGTTCCTACCATGTGTCAGGAAAAAGGCCAAGGTCCCCCACTGCATGGGGGCCATCTTCAGTCATCTTGGTCTATATCTGGCCCCTGGACCCAGATGGCTGTGGAGGGGAAAGTGAGGCTGGTGGCTTTGCACAGCCCTCCCTCACTTCAATCCAATTCACTTGCATTTGGTATTTGATCCTGGTGGCAATAGGGAACCACTGGAGTTTACTAAGAAGGAAGAGATCTGTGCCTAAGGAAAATGACTTTGATGGCTGATGGAGGACGGACTGGAGTGGGGAGAGACTGGAGGCAGGCAGACCCCCCCAGGAACTATTGCAATAGTCCAGGTAGGAGGTGATGAAGGGCCTGTACCAGGGGGGTGGCAGCGTCAGAGGAGAGAAGGGGATGTATATGAGAAATGTAGAGGTGAAAGACCCTGGCAAAGCTTGGGTATGAGGGTGGAGTGAGAGAGAGGCGGGGAGTCTAGAACGAACCCTATGTTGTGACCCTGAGGGACTGGGGTGGGGAGGGGGAGGTGGTGCCCAAGATGGAAAATGAATGAAGGCACTCAGAAGGCAGCCTAGGCTGGCTTCATGGCATTTTGATGATATTCCAAACACAATAATGCACCTCCATGCTCCAGCCTCTAGCAGTCCCCCATGCTTGGAATGTATTTCCTCCTGAGCCTTGCATTAACATTCCTGGTTTCCTTCAAAAGTGAATTCAAGAACCACCTTTTTCATAGGGTCTTTCCCGACCCACCCCCACCCCTCCATGATCACCTTCCCCCTCCTGATAAAGAATTACCTTGTGCTTACCTGTTTTGTTTATGCCTATGTATGTACATACTTTTCTCTCCCAATAGTACGTAAACTTCTTGAAGGCAGAAACTGTCTCATCTTCATCTTTGTATTCCCAACAACTAGCACGCCTGACACAGCACATAGTAGGTATTTAATAAATACTTGTAGAATTATCAATTAATTGATTGATTCACAAAGGAGATACAAACTATCAAGGATCATGTTATTAAAAATGCTCCAAATCACGAACGATTAAATCAATGAAATATAGCACCTCTGAGGTCCTACCTCCCACTCATCAGATTGGCAAAAATTAAAAAAAGAAAAAAGAAAACAGTAATTGTTAGAGGCACTGTGGTAGAACACACATCAATGCACTGTTAGTGGAGTTGGGATTGGTCCAACCATTCTGGAAAGCAATCTGAAACTATCCAAAGTTGCAAAACTGGGAACTTAGCAACAGCCCTAATAAACCTATACACTCAGAGATCACAGAAAAGGGAAGAGAATCCATTGCACAAAAAATCCATATCTCCTCTTTTTGTGATAGAAAGAACAGTAAATGAAAGGGGTGCTCACCAACTGGGGATTTTCTGAACAAACTGTGATATATCAATGTAATAAAATATTATTGCACTGTAAGAAATCAAGAAAGGGACAATGGCTTCAGAGAAACCATCTATGTGAACTGATGCAAAGCAAAGCAAGTAGAACCAGGAGAACAATTGTTACAATAGCAATAACATTGTAAAGACAAACAACTTTAAAACACTCATATAAGAATTCTGATCAAGACAGCGACCAACCACAATGCAAAAGCACCAGTGATAAAGCATGCTGCCCATCTCTTGACAGAGAGGTGAAGGACTCAGGTCGCAGTACGAGACATTCATTTTGGTGCATGGAAAATTTGGGGATTTGGTTTGCTTGACTCTGTAATTTTCTTATAAGGAGGTTGTTTTTTCTTTGCTTCTCAATGAGAGGGAAGAAGTGGGAGGGTAAGGAGGGCTAAGGATAGGGTTCCCCTTCTCCCTCCCTCCACACCCCCAAAAAAAGAACAGAGGGAATCATAAACAAGCAAGACAGCTTTTAAAATTATATGTTGAATTTATAACATACCTTAAAAGAAAAGCAAGCTATAAATAATAGTTATTTGTAGTTCCATATATAATCCTCTCCTTTTGTCCAACGTATATGGAAACGTTCATCTGATTTGGTGTTTGTTAAGTTTAGAATCTTTAAAAATGGAAGTAAAAAAAAAGGGTTTTTTTTTAGCATCACCCTCCCCTGGAGATAATGGGACACAGAAACCACTTTGTTTTCAGATGTAAGGATTGTTTACTACCCAACTTAGTTCCTTGTTATTTACTATGCTGTCCTATTTTAATTAAATGTCTTTTAATTATTTAATTCATGTCATTTGGTATGGTCTGGGAGGGAGATCCATTGGTGAGGACTCAATCCACGCTTTTAAATAGTCTAGGAAGTAGCCATTGGTATCAGAGATGTGTGGGAACCTGGAAGGGAACATGGGAAGGAGGGAAAGAAGGAGGGAAGGAGGGAAGGAAGGGAGGAAGGAGGGAAGGAAAGAAGGAAGAAGGGAAAAAAGGAAGGGAGGAAGGAGGGAGAGAGGAGGGAAGAGAGGAGGGAAGAAGAGATAGGGACAGTAAAGGGAAGGAGAAAATGAAGTAAGAGGGAGAGAAATCAGGAATGGGAAACTAAAGGAAGGGTGGAGGGCGGGGAAGGAAGTGTGGGAAAGGAAGGGAGAATTGGACAAACTGACCTCCAAGATCAGACTCTGCCATCCCTCTTCCTTATTAGCTATGAAGATTCAAAGAGAGAGCATCTATAAAGAGCTTTTTCAACCTTAAAAGCACTATATAAATGCGAGCTATTCCTTATAGATTCCTAATGATCTTCCAGTATTTTAACATTCCTCCCCTAGAAATTTTAGGCATCCCAAGGAGAATAGCTGCTTGTAACCATTTACTAATTACAAGTATGAATGTCAATTAATTCATTTAGCTAATTATCCACACTCTGAGCACCATGCACCAAAGAACTGTAAAAGACACAGGCATATGGTGATGGATGAGCACCAGGAAGGGAGCTGTGTGTTGGTGCAGGAGGCAACGTGCCCGGCTGTGCTCAGTGAGCCAGCACTGGCTGCCATACCCCCGATCAACGAAGGGAGTCAGTCAGTCTGAGAGCTGGGAAATCCACCCTCTGGGAGCCCCCCATTGGAGCTCTGTGCTAATGGGGCTTGAAGTCACAAGCATTAGTCCCTAAGCAAAGCCCAAGGGGGAGAGCCAACATCCAGACACTCGCCTCACCAAAAAAGAAATTCTGCTTTTCCCCCATCTCCCTAGAGGCTGTTCCCTGGGTGGGTCAAGTCCCTGAAGTGCTTCCTGTAGAGAAATTGGGGATGGGCCAGGAGGGGGCCTTAAGAAGCAATCTGCTCCCCAAGCATTTCTAGGGAGCCTCTTTCAAGTAATCACAGCTGGTGTTTCTATAGTTTTACAGCTCACAGAGAGTCCTTCACACACATTATCTCATTTGAGCCTCACAACAGCCTTATGAAGTAGACGGTACAAGCATTATCATCCCCATTTTATGAAGAAGGAAATGTAGATTCAGAAAAGGAGATTGACTTACCCCACATCACACGGCAGCTGGAAGCAAAGATGGGATTCCCGAAGATCCAACCTCACGGCTGCCCCGTCCCTCATTTCTCAATCACAAATGCCCTCATGGTCGGTCCTAAAATGATGATCACAGAACTGCAGTTAGGAGAGTCCTTTGAGGCACATCTCCATCGTGGAGATGGGGAACTGCTCCCCGGATTTAAGAGGGATTTGTTCAAGGTCACACAGAGCAAGTAGATAGCAAAACTGGGATTGGAACCAAGGGTTTCTTCGTTTTGAATTTGGCATCCTTTCTACTCTACAAGGAGGGGCTGAAAGCTAATTCTTTGAGGTTATGAAGGAAAAAGCAAAAAACCCTTGTGCTCCGGTCCTATCCCACTCTTAGATTACTACGAAATAAAAAAGAGATGGCAGCAGAGGTAAATTCAGTTCAAATTGCAAGCTACAATTCTTTAATAGGTTGGATTTTTTTTTAAATCAATAACATAGAGGGAAGGATAGGTCCCTTCAGGAGTAGTCAGAGTAGCCAACACAAGTCTATAACTTCATCCTCCCTTCTCCTGTCCGGAGAGCTCCAAGAAGCAGCCCAGGCTAATTTGCGTAGCCAGGGAGGAAGCAACTAGCCAGAGAACTAAGAGGTGCTCAAAGTGGGCCTAGAGGCTTCTCTCAAAAGGGTTACAGACCACACACTAGATGACTAAGTTAGGGTTTTAAAAGATGGATGAGAAGCTAGAATGGCCAGTCAAATGAAGATGGAAAGTCATGGAGATCAAGGTCAAGTCTTTCATTTGGTTTCAGAAAATCAACTGAACACATACAAGATGGGGAAGCAAAACTGGAAAAGAATTCTCACATCTGTTAGGTGTGCTAGGTCTTGGGGAGACATGCACTGATGTGACAGTCAATCAACAAACATTTGTTAAATCCCTGCTATGAGTGCAGACCCTGTGTTAGGTGCTGCCAACGAAAAGGCAAAAATGAAATTTTCCCTACTTTCCAGGAGCTAACATTCTATCAACCTTGCAAAGAGTTTATGCTCTAACAGGATCAGCACCAGGATTTGGCAAAGCAACAACTGACTTGTCAAACACCAAGGCAGCCTGAGAACCGGTTTTTCAGCAGCAGGTGTCCTGACAGGAGGTAGCATCCTACAGTGGGAAGGGTACTTTCTCTGGAGTCAGAAGACCTGGATTCAAATCCTTCATCTGATAATACTGGTGTGATCTTGGGCAAGTCTGTTTTCTCTCTAGATGAGAAGGTTGGACTCAATGGCCTTTTGTGGTAGGATAGTCTTTCTTTTCCATAGGCTAGGGTGGTTTCCTTTTAAGGAAGTAAGGAGGAAGTCCTAGGGACTCAGTTGGGTAATAAAAGGAATGCTATAAAGAGACCAGCCTAGGGGGAGTTTTGCCAGGGTTTCTCTTGCCTGGAGACCAGGTCGCTGCCTCAGTGAACATGGATGTGGAGGACAGCTGCACTTGTTTTTAGTAAAGCGGCTCTTTTTTTTATGACAAGCAAAGTGATTTCTATTGCATTTTATGATCCACCAGTCATAGCATTCCAGTCCTGACCTGAATCGCTGGACTGGCCTGAACCAGCCCAGAATATGGCTGAGGTCCCAACCAACTTTTGCGCTCCAGTCCTATGATCCGACACCTCCAAGGCCTTGGAAGTCCACAGCTTGTGTAAACTTGGCTCCAAATGGTCCCTCTTCCTCAGCCACTCTCTCCTGTGCAGGATGTATCTTTCCATGTCCTGGAAGCACTGAGTCAGAAAGAGGAGCTGGCAGTCCACCTTGCTCCCCAAGGCTACTCCCAGACCTCACCCTGTCACCCTCATTGTCACCACTGAAGAACATTTCCTCCTGAAAGGTTGATGCCATCCCTCTACGTCACCTAAGTCTGATTCTGGTTCCAGGCTGTTGTCAGCTCTTGGGTCATTTTCCTTCTTACCTCAAGGAATTTAGGACCAGTCTCCAAGTCTTGTTCTCCACCCTAGCCCCTGTCTTCCTACTTGGGGACTTCAAAACACACTTTGACATACTTTCAATTGCCCTGGCCTCCCTTAATAAATTATCAACCCCTTAAAACTCAAAATGTCCATTTTCACTCTACCATGGTATGGTATGGCAGGGAACCCCTAGACCTCACTATCACCTAAGGATTTTGAAAAGCATGAGGTCTTAAGGACAGAGCAGTGTTTGGGTTCAGCAGAGATCTGGGTTCAAGTCCTGCCTTCAGCATGTCCAGGGCTGTGACCAAGGGCTCACAATTAAATGGCTCAATCTTAGTTTCCTCATCTTGTAGCTCCTACCCACATAGGTATATCGTGTAGATCAAATGAGATATATGCAAAGCGCTTTGCAAACCCTGAAGTGTCATATATATAACACTTTATTTGCATTTCTTTCATTTTTCTATTTGCACCATCATGAGCTCTGAAATCCCCTCTTTTGTCATAATCCTGTAGGATTACAGAGCCAGAAGGGTCTTGGGGGACCAGAAAGGAGCTGGAAGGGACCTCAGAGGCCATCTGGTCTCACCTTTCCTTCCAGCTCTCCCTCTGCTTCATTTCTCCTAAATCTGTTCTTCACCTTCCCCACAACTTCTGGTCTCTCCATCTATCCCTGTTCTCCCAGTCCATGGCCATGCTCTTGCTTCACTTTCCTCTCTTCATTGTTTTGACTTTGCTGTTGACCAGTTCAGCCTTACTCTGCCCTCTCACCTTGAAACATCTGTTCCCTTATCCAAACGCCACTCTTGCCCAGCATTGGGTCAATCCTACCATCTGTCTTCTCTGCTCCTACTCATTTGATGCTGAATGCGGCTGCAGGAAGGCATACAACTGTGCAGACTGGGTCTAGGAGAAATACATGCTCTCTAATCCCATCTGGGCCCTCACTATTGCATGGCAATCCCTTCTCCATTCTCCCATGGCTTGCTTTTTTAAAAATAATTTTTACTGATATCTTTTGTTTTTACATCACCTACATTTCCCAAGGTTTCTGTTCCTCTCCCACTTGGACAGCACCATCCCCTATAACAAAGACAAAATAATTCTGGAAAATTAATTCACACATCCACAAAATCTGACATTTTATTCAGTGTTCCACACCCATGATCCCCCACTTCTGTCACTAAGTTTGAGAAGGGCCATCTCTTCTCTTTTCTTTGAGACCAAGCTCAACCACAGTAATTCTGCAGCATTCTGGTAGAATTGCTTTGAGGTTGACTTTCCATTTACGTTGTTACAGTTGCTGTGTATACTTGGTTCTGCTTACTTTATTTTGTATCAGGTCATATAAGTCTTCCTGCACCTCCCTGCATTCACTTGATCTGCAACAATTGTTCCAAACCTGCTCCCCTGGCCCCCACCACCACACACCCCCCACGACCTCACCTCTTACTTAAAGGACAAGAACAAGACCTTCCACAGTGAGTGCCCCCATTGCTCCTTTTATGCCTCTCAGAGATACCCTACACCATTTCCCATTCCTATCTCTGTTGTCCCAAGGCCCTTTTCCTTGTGCCCTTCCCTCCTCCTCCTCCCCCCAGAGTGCGCCTTATCGATCAGCTCTATTTTCTCACCATCACCCTCTATTGACTCCTTCCCAATGGCTTACAAACCCTTACAGGCATGACTACAAGTTCAAGCATTCATTGGACCCCACCATTCTCTCAAGCTCCCCCATGTCTATTCCCCTTCAACACTCCATCACTCCTCAGCCCCTTGTGGTCTGGCTTCCAATCCCACCACTCAAAATTCATCAAATTTACCAATGTTTTTTTCTTTAATTTTTATATTTTTTATTTATTTGTTTGTTTGTTTTAAACATTTTCTTTTAAAATTTTGACTTCTAAATTCTCTCCCTTCCCCCCTCCTACTCCTCCACCACCCACTGAGAAGGCGAGCAATGTGATATCAATTGTACATGTGAAATCATGCAAAACATATTTCCATATCAGCCATATTGCCAAAAGTAAGCAAGAAAAATAAAGAAAGTGAGAAAACTGTACTTCAATTTGCACTCAGAGTTCTCCACTTCTCTCTCTGGAGGTGGAGAGCGTTCTTTCATCACACCCATAGTCTTTTAACTGCTAAATAGAAAAGCCTTTTTCCAGTCCTCGTCTTTCTGGACTCTGCTGCTCTCGATGCTGCTCACGATCCTCTTGTCTGGGACACTCTTCCCTTGACTTCCCCAATGTTCTCTCCTGGTTCTCCAGTTACTGGTCTGATGGCTTCTCCTCAGTCTCCTTTGCTGGATCATTATCTAATCCATTATCTCCTAAGAGCAGGTGTCCCCAAGGCTCCCTCCTGGGCCCACGGCTTCTTCTCTTTGTACATTCATATACTCTCCCTAGGCAATTTCATCAGGTTCCCATGGGTTCAATTATCTTCTTTATGCAGCCAAGTTCCAGATCCATACATCCAGCTCCAGTCTCTCTCCTGAACTCCAATCTTACGTCACAAATTACTGCTGGAAATCAGGACGTGGAATGTCCCGTAGGTATCCCAAAGTCAACGTGTTCTAAAGTGAATTCATTATCTTCCCCAGAAAACTTCCCTCCTTCAAGTTTCCCTATTGTGTTGAGTATATCACCATTTCACCAGCCCCACCCCCTCCCCATCCATAACCTCAGAGTCATCCTTAACTCTCTATAGTCAACCTATGCCCAAGTCTCAGAGATGTGAGGCCACATCTCACATCTGTCCCCTTCTCCCCACTCACAAGGCCTGGTTCAGGCTCTGATCTCACTGACCTTGACAATTGCAATAATCCTTGCATTAGCCTTTCTGCCTTGTCCAGGTCATCCGACACACAGCTGCCAAATCATCTTCTCATGGCACAGGGCTGATTGCATTACTCCTCTGCTCAAAAGCCTTCACTAACTCCCTATTACTTCCAGAATAAACCACAGGCTCTCCAGCCTGATAGAGGAAGCCCCCCATAATTAGGCCCCACCTCCCTTTCTAGCCTTTTGTCATATTGGTCCCTCTTGTTCATTCGATGCTCCAGTGTAGCTGCGCAATGAGCCTTTCCCTAAACTCCACACACTATCCCCTGATGCCGTGCATTCCCATGAGCCCACCCCCTGGCCTGGTGTGTCCTGCCTCTTCATCTCCATCTTCATTTCTGAGAATCTTATCTCAGTGTGATAAAGTGGAAAGAGAGGCAGCATGGAGCAGTGCCTAGGGCACTGGACATGGAGTCAAGAAGACCTGGGTTCAGATCCTGACTCAGATACTTACTAGCTGTGAGATCTTAGTCAAGTGCCTTAAGCTCATCATGCCTTATTTTCCTCATCTGTAAAACTAAGAGGTTGGACTTGAGGGCCTCTTAAGTCCCTTCCAGCTCTCAACCTATGAACCCACAAAAAAGTAGAGGCTCTGGGGGCAAAGAATCTGGTTTATATTTCACTTCTGATAATTGCTACCCTGTGACCTTGGGCAAGTCACAACCTCCCCGAGCCTGTTTCCTTTTCTGTAAAATGAAAGGGTTGGACTCACATCCTCTGAAGACTCTGTGGTTGTTCAGTCATTTCCAGTCATGTCTGACTGTCCATGACCCAGCTTTGGGGCTTTCTTGGCAAAGATCCTGAGGTGATTTGCCATTTCCCTCTCCAGCTCAGTTTACAAATGAGGAAACCAAGGCAAACAGGATTAAGTGACTTGCCCAGGGTCACGCAGCTAGCAAGTGTACGAGGCTAGATTTGAACTCAGATCTTCCTGACTCCAGGCCCATCCTCTACCCACTGAGCCACTCAGCTGCCCATGAGGACCCTTATGGCCCTCTAGACCTAGGCTCCTACCAGATAATTTGCCTTCAAAGCTTGGTTAAGGTATTGCTTACACCACCAAGTGTACTAAGGATAGTAGCTGACATTTATATAAGACTGTAAGGTTTGCAAAGTATTCACATGCACCACCTCATTGAGCATCGTGACAATTCCAGGAGGGAGGCAGTCAGCTTCTCAATCAACAAGCACTTATTAAATGCTTACTAGGGATTGGATAAGTATTTATTAAGCGCCTGCTAGGGATTCAAGGACCAATAAGGAACAGACCCTGCTCTTGACTTCACGGTTCCTGGCTTAATAAATGTTAGTTGGCTGATTTTATTCCCAATTTACAGATGAGAAAACTAAGGCCCAGAGAGGTTGTAACTTGCCCATACTCTCTCCCTTCTCCATTTTTTGTTGTTGGGGCCTCCAGTTTCACTGCTGGGGGGAGGCCCTGATAACTAGACAGTAACGCAGATCAGCATCTGCCCTACACTGTACAACCTTAGGGAGTCATCCAGGGGACTGGGGAATAAAGAGACTGCCCAGGGTCACACAGGCAGCCTGTGTCAGAGGCCAAGACTTCTGGATGCTGACACTGGCTCTCTAACCACTGAGCCACACTGCCTGTCTTATACTCCAGCACCTGGAGAAAAGTCCTGGGATAACCAAGGTCCTCTCATTTTCACATTTGCTTCTCCAGCTCCTTCTACCAGCATGGTGCTGGGCACATAGCAGGCACCTCTTAAGCATCCATGCAATTGAAATCAATCCCCAAGACCGTTACCCGCCCCCAATTCTTCTGTTCTATTTCTGCTTTCTGGTCCCAGGCCAAGCTGCTTTCTCTAGCCATTCTTCTGCTTCTTTCTGGGCTCGAGTTCTGCCCTCCTCAGTAGTTGGGCAAAGACACTATCTCCCTCATCTATGTGGTGGCCACGCCCTCTCGCCCTTCTCCCTTCTCAGGTCCTTGCTCTTGGGCCTCATTCATCAGCTGTCCTTCTGTGACCTCAGCCCTGGGTCAGTGGAATCTGCCTTCCTCCAGCTCCTGGTGGTTTTCTGAGAAGCCTTGCTGGCTCTTCACAAACACAGCCGGTCTACCAGTGAGCCTCTTTAAAGGCAGTGGGCCCTTCTTCAGATCTCCTCTTCAGTAAGGCACACAATACCACTCTGGGTCAAAGACCTTGCCTTGAGAGGCCTCCACTGTCCGCCATTAAAAATGTAATGCACTTAAGACCCAGAGTTGCATTTTATTCATTTTAAAAATAGATTTTACTAATGCCTTTAGGCTTTACATTAGAGTTATTTCTGAAAAAAGACTCCTTCTTTCCCCTACCCTCCATATTGAACCCTGCTTTGTAGCAAAGGAAAATAGCTGTGTCCTTGGGGGCCTGGCCAATGAGGGCCCAGTCCTTGACCTGTGCTTAGCTTTGCCCTCCCTGTGGTTAGAGGAAACATGCACAGAAATCCCCTGGTGGTTACAGAACAAAATGGGGAATCTTGAGGAGCTGGTTTCCTGCCATGGGTGCTTGAGGGGTTGGGACAGTGTGCTAACAAAAAGTCTCCTCATTGGCTACAGAGCTGGAAGAACCAAGGATTCAGGAAGGGAACAAAGTTCTGCCCTCCTCACTTTCTTTCCTTCCAGAAAGTGAGAGGACCACCCTCTTTCTAGAACTCCAGAGGCTAGGCCAAAAGATTCATTATCTGATCATCAGCTTCTCAAACAAGGTGGCCAGGGGCTGGTTTCCCCACCCAGCCAAGGCAATAAGGGTGTCCAAAAAGGGGGTCCAGAGGACAGTGCTTAGCCACTTACTCACCCCTGCCACTCAGACCTGGGCCTTCAGACTTCAGCCAACACCTCTGAATCTGGCATCCTTCAAACTGGTAGAGCCAAGACCCAGGACTGGGCCTGGAGCCATGGGATGCTATCCTCTGAAGGCTGACAAATGACCATGATTTCCCAAAAGTGCCATCTCTGCCAATCCACTACCCTTATCTATCAGCAGGCACGGAGGCCCAGGGGCCATTGCAGCCTAATGATGTCACGGCAGGGGTGATTAAGGCTGTTAATTATATTCCTACACAGACCCTTGGCCATCAGCACTTTCCAAGGCCTCTTGGGTACATGGCTGCTATGCACACATTGAGGCTCCCACCTCACTCCCCCATAGGGGGACTCACAGTAGCCTGGAGCAGAGACACCAAGCAGCCTCGGTGGGGGGTGGAGGGGAGGGCAGGTGGATCGCACCCTCTGCAAGATTCTGACAAGGCAAAGACCTCATCTTCCTAGACTTTGCATGTCCCTCCAGAGTCCAGCAAAGGGCCTTAAACAAGGATCTGATGCCTTGATGAGTGTTTGCTGAAGTTTTAATTATAGCTCCCATTTCTTTGGAGCTCTGAGGTTCACAAAGCATTTTCCTGGCCCTGCTCCCATTTCTCTGCCGAGGTGGAGGACTATGGGTGAGCAACACTGCATATAATGTTAGAGTTTTTCAATATGTTGATGAGATTTGTTAAATGGGTTTTTTTCTTGCTTTTTAAAAATTCTTTGTTATAGGGGATGTCTCACCTAGAGGAAAAAGGGGTAAACTTTGGGAAATATAGATGATACCAAAAAAAAAAAGACAACAATTTGTTTTTTTTAAAAAGAAACAAAAAACAAAATCGTTGTTCTTACCACAATATGGTAAGGCAGAATGAATGAATGGATGGATGAATGAATGAATGAATGAATGAATGAATGGATGGATGGATGGATGGATGGATGAATGGATGGATGAATGAATGAATGAATGAATGAATGAATTGATGGATGGATGGATGAATGGACATTTTTAAGTGCTTACTATGGATCTGGCTCTGTGGTAGGGGTACAAGCAGAAAAGATACTTCTTGTTCTGAAGGACCTTACATTCTAATGTAAGCCAGCACAAAGTGGGGGGGGGCAGGCAGGGGTATTTTGCTCTGGGGAATCACAGCCACAGAGCAGTCTATTGATAGAAGCAATGCTAGTATTGATTCGACAGTTCCCAAAATAAGGGAGGGGTTAAGGGGAGAGGGACCAACAAAGAATGTTTCTGTCTGGAACCTAAGCAGGGTGGGTTCTTGGCAATCAGGACAGCAGAGAATACAGTATGATTATCCTCATTTTTACAGAAAGGTAAACTAAGACTTAGAGAGAAGTGATTTTCTCATGGCCCCTTGGCTAGTAAGTATCACAGTCAGGTGCAGCAAAAAAAAAAATGTGAAACTTGAAGTCACAAGGCCTGAATTTGAATACCAGCTTTTCCACTTACTACCTGTATGACTCAGTTTCCTCATTCAAATGGAAAAAGTGTCCCCTGTGGAGGGTGGTGTTGACTGACATCCTGAGAGCATGGTGTTCTTCACCCACTAAACTGGATCTGGAGAAATCTGACTTGGGGGATTCCCCAGGCCCAGAGGACGATTGAGGCAGGAAGCTCAGCTAGAGGATAATAGTATTCCCACTGCCTAAATGGGATGTGGAACATGCCCAAGGAGTAACTCTCAGGTCATTGACACCTGATCATTCCACAAAAGACCTAAGAGAGTTCTGAGGACCTTAAAGACCATCTCCAGAAGCTATGAGTTAATGGCATCCTCACAAGGGTCCGATAGCCCATAGGCATCACACACAGTGGCGTGCCAAAGAAGAATGGAAAGATGCATGCATGTGTAATCTGCTGGGCTTTGAACAAGAAAAAATCAAAGTGAACTGCTCCATCATGCCAAGATTTCAAGGAGTCCTGGATTATCTGTTAGCTAGCTGGTGGTTTTCCATATTGGACTAGCATAATGGCCACTACCAGGATCATATGGTGAAGAGAGGGCAAATAGGTAGCACCATAGTGCATAGAGTACCAGGCCTGGGGTCAGGAAGGCTCCTCTTCATGTGTTCAAATCCAGCCTCAGACACTTAGCTGAGTGACCTTGGGCGAGTCACTTGATCCTGTCTACCTCAGTTTTCTCATTTGCAAAATGAACCAGAGAAGGAAATGGCAAACCACTCCAGTATCTTTGCCAAGAAAACCCCAAATGGGTCACAAAGAGTCAGACTCAAGGGAAAACAACTGAACCACAACAATAATGATGAAGAGAAGTACCGTCCATGGACCCTACAAAGGCACTGACTTTTAGGACTCCCTCAATGGGGACAGGGACCTCTTCCTGTTAAACCTGGTATCTCAGGTACCATCTCCCTCCCTTCCCTTTATAGAGCAATCCCCATTTCTTTTGTTCTCTGAGGTTTACAAAGCATTTTCCTGGCCCGGCTCCCACTTCTCTGCAGAGGTAGAGGATTATGGGTGAGCAACATTACATATAATATCAGACCTTTTCAATACGTTGGTGAGTTTTGCTGAACGGATTTTTTCTCTTCTTTTTTTCATTCTTTGCTATAGGCAGTTCCATCCAAGGCATTTGTTATAAGCAGACACCGCCACCCCACCCCCAACACACACACATATAAATCCAGCCCTGCTCACCCAAACTAACCTTACCTGAGCACCCAAGGGAGTCACCCTTCTGAGGATCCAACCTGCCAATGCCAGTGAGAATTAGGGAAGGAGCCCAGAGGGATGTTATACCTTCTGAGATGATTTGGGGAGGGGTTTTCAGTCTCGAAAGGACCTATTGGAAAGGATCTCCATCTAGGATGCTCATTCTTGGGTAGCCTAGTTTTAGGGATGGATCCATTAGGGGAAAATGAACTTTCTTTTCTCTTTTATTTGACTATAATAGGACAGTCTGCTTTCCTGTGTGTTTTCTTACAAGTCAGACCAGTTTCTTCAAGATAACTTTTGTTTGTTTGAATCCTTAAATGTTAATATTTATTGTATCATGGTAACCATTTGTTCAAGATCACCCAGCCATTTAATTTAGTTACACATAGCTCATAAATGTCCTTTTTTTTCTTTTCTTGCTTTGAAGCAAACCTAGACTGTTCCCCTTATTGTAATATGGGTACAAAAGGTCTTTATAGATGGCAGGGTAAGGCATGTCTACTGACTTACAAACCCAGAGTAATCAGCCCCAAGTGCTACATCTCTTTTAGATCTGCTAGTAACTGTTTAACAACCAGCTCTCTTAAAAAAATATATACTGGACATACTCTGAAGTTTAATCATATTATTAACATTTTCTCTACCACCAACCAGAGGTTGGCAAACTATGGCTCGCGGGCCATCCAATCTTTGTATAACCCTTAGGAAAAGTAGACCTCCTTTGACCCCAAGTAATATCACTACTAGGTCTTTATCCCAAAGAGATAAAAAACAGAAAGGAAAATGATCCACAAGTATAAAAATATTTACAAGTGCCTCTTTTAGTGGGGGCAAAGAATGGGAAACTGAGAGGATGCCCATTAATTGGAGAATGGCTGAACAAGTTGTGGTATATGATTGTGATGGAATATTATTGTACTACAAGAAATGATGAGCAGGATGTTCTCAAAAAACTTGGAAAGACTTATATGAACTGATGCATAGCGAAGTAAACAGAACCAGGAGAACATTGTAGGCAGTAACAGCAACATTGTATCAAAATCTACTGTGAATAACTTAGTCTCAGCAATGCAATGACCCAAGGCAATTCTGAAGGACTTAAGACAAAAGGCGTTGCCTGTCTCCAGAGAAGGAACTGAGGGAGTCTGAATGCAGATCAGAAATACTTTTTCTTTACTTTCTTCATTTTTCTTGGTTTTTTTTTGTCTGTGTTTTCCTTCACAGCATGACTCACATGGAAATGTGTTTTACATGACTATACATGTATAACCTATGTCACTTTGTTTGCTTTCTCAATGGGGGGAGTGGAGGTAGGGAGAGAATTTGAAACTCAAAATTTGAATAAAAGAATGTTAAAATTGTTTTTGCATGTAATTGAGAAAAAAATAAAAATATTAAAGAACAAAAAAAAAAAGAAAAGTGAGGCCCAGAATATCAAAAGTATCAAGAATAAAATGTAAAAAACTTGAGGGTTGTACAAATAGAAACAGCACTTGGATTTAGCCTTCAGCCATAGTTTGCCTTCTCTGCTCTAGACAATCAACAAAACAATAAAGCAAGCCCCAATATGTAGTTTGCCAATTTCTGAAATGTAAATATTTACACTGAAATTTTAACTATCAGCTCTCTTACAAGCTAGCTCCAACACACCATGGCCCACACACTCTTTGAGACTTTTCTGTGTATGTTTTCTTTATAAGCTGGCTTACTTGTCCTAGTGAGGGATGAGTTTGGACCTCCAGTTGGATTCCTGGAGAAATTTTGGGTGCCCTGTTGCTAGGACACAAAGTAATTTTCCATGATTGAACTCAGTCTGTGAATGTGGGTCCAGAGAAGTGGAGGGCACCTTAGCATAAGAGAGAAAAAAAGTGCCACCATTCCCCCTAGACCTAATGCTGGTTTATTGTAGCCCTTGATATTCAATGGAGCCCACACAGAGGAAGCCAGTGGATCAGGGTTCCTACGTGAGCATCAATAGAAATTGGTTTAGTTTCTCATCTGAAGAATTAGAGAGTGACTTCCAGTTGACTCCAGCTCCTTAATCTCTAAAGAAATAGCCCTAACTGTTCTGGAGCTCTGTAGGGACCAGCCCTTTGCTCTGAAGGAGAAGGATAGATTATCTTTTGCTTTTTCTTTCTTCCTTTTTTTTATGGGGAAAGCTTTTGGAAGCACCAACACCAGGAGTAACCTATGACAATTTGGTAAAATTATATCTAATTGTTAAGTTGTGTCACCCTATATTTTGGAAATTTGGAAGGAGGTTAATTCCCTAATTGTTTGTGTACTGTTCCATATGGATTTTTATGAGACTTTAGTGGAAGATCCTAGAAAAAAAATCTCATGCTTAAAGCTTTCTAAGTCATTAGAGAGCTACTAAGGATTTAGGACTATAGACTTTACCAAACACATTCCGGTTGATTTTCTAGGTACAGCAAATGTTTATATGGGGAGAGAATATAAGGAAGGGAATTACAAACCCTAACTTTAGTCAATCAACATATAGAAACAAGTTTTTAAAATGTATAAACAAGATTGTCTAGACCCTGTGAACTCTTTATCAGATGTGAACTCCTCTCTAATTGGGTCAAGAAGGGATCGGGGTGATTGGCTAACCAAATAAACTAACCATACCCTTGAAGGCTTTAAATATTGAGAGAAATTTCAGTAGTTATTCAGTCTAGTGGTAAAGGGCTCCAGATTCAGGCCCCAGGGAAGGTATAGGAAAGGGGTAGGAGATAGTTTCTATCCCCTTCTCCTTCCCTCCATCCACTGACTGTGTCACTGGAAAGAAAGACCAAGAAGGAGAAAAGACATTCAACTGTCAAGCTGAGAGACATACTTAGGACAAACAAGAGAAAAAGAAGAATACCTAGAAGCAGAGAGAGACACACAGGAGACAAATATGAACATAGACAGACAATCCATAAGAATAGACAACAAAAGGGAGGAAGTTGCTTCAAGAAATGTCGCCAGAGAAAAGTGACAGATGTGTTCTCAAGAAAAGATTTCCATCCTTAAATTGTGAATTTACTCTTTGACCACACATGTTCTTTACATGTATGCCCCGCTGGCATGATAAGCTTAAGCTCACTTTCCCCAAGCCTTCCTCTGTACAAGGGGAGAGAGTAACCTTACTTTGGGGGAACATGTTTTTGCAAGTTCTGTTATTATATTACCTTAGTAAAATATCCTTTTTCAAAAGTTTATTGAAGTCTGACTGACTGATGTTAATGGAAAACACACTGGTGGGGGCTCATGAGTGCCAATACTAGAAACCTAGCCCCTCATGGTTACCTAATAGAATCTGAGAATAAGTGCTCAGTCATCCTCTGGGGGCCTGGCCAGCTAATATGAGTCAGAGTCAGGAAAGTGGCCTCATGGGATACTACATTTAAAAAAAGGAATTTAGACCAAATGACCAACAGTGTCCCTTCCAGTTTTAAATCAAAGATTCTGACACCTACGCGCTTCCTGTCCTACCCAAAAGGTTATGGAATTAGGAGCAGAGAGAGAACATTTCATTCAAACTCCTTCATTTAAGGAGGAAGAAACTGGTATCCAAAGAGGGCTTTTCCCAAGGTCTATACAACACAACAACAACAAACATGTAACAAAAGTAGTGAGCACAAAGAATTATAATATCAGGTGGTGAGTCAGTCAATCAGACACACTTATTAAGCATCTACTGAGTGCCAGGCTCTGTGCCAGGTGATGGGAATACAAAGATAAAAATTAAACAGTCCTTGCCCTCAGAGGGCTTACATTTCGTTGGGAGAAGCAACAGGTACTTATGTGTATATCACAAAAATTCAAAACTACAAAGGGGGCAGTGCATTGGCAGCTGGAGGGATCAGGAGAGGCTTCACGTAGAATTCAGCTGAGTCTTAAAGGAAACCGTTGATCCAATTGCTGGGCTTTCTCAATGAGTGGGGAAGGGAATGGAGGGAGGGAGAGGATTTGGAACTGAAATTTTTCTAATTGAGTAAATGGGTGGGGGTGGGAACAGCTATGTGGTGCAGTAGATAGAGCACCTGCCCTGGAGTCAAGACCTGAGTTCAAAACTAGCCTCAGACACTTACTAGCTGTGTGACTCTGGGTAAGTCACTTAACCCTGATTGCCTGCGGGGGGGGAAGAGTAAATAGAGGGAAAAAATAAAAGGAAACTATGGATTCTGGGGGGAGAGGGTGGTGGAGGTGAGGAGTAAGCACAGCCTGAGCAAAAGCATGGAGGTAGGAGATGACGGATCATGCGTGAAGAACAATAAAAAGGCCACCACCACGTCTGCACCAAAGGACACATGAAACAAGGAATTGTAGCCTGGAGGAAAGAATGCTCAGGGAAGGTTAAAGGTCAGGGTGGAGTGAGTAGGCCACTGGACTTGGAATCAGCAAGTCCTGGGTTCAAATCCTACTTCAAACACTGTGTGACCCCCAAGCAAGTCACTTAATCTCTCTGTTCTTTGGTCTCCTCATCTGTAGAATGAGGGGTAGGGACTCCAGGATCTCTATGGCCTAGAGATGTTATCCTGGAGAAGAGAAGGCTTAGAGACCCAACACAAATAGTTATGATATACCATATTGTACAACCAATCAGGAAGCATTTATTAAGCACCTACTGTGTACCAAGCACCATGCTAAGTGCTGGGGATCCAAAGACAAAAGAGAAACAAAGACAATGGGTTCTCAGTTTCCTCCCCAGTAAAATGAGGGAGTCGGACTAAATGACGTCCACGAACCCTTCCAAACATAAGTCTGTGAACTGAGGACATTTAGCCTGGAAAAGAGAAGGCTGGATCAGAGGTCGGGGTGTCTGAAGGGCCGTCTTGAAGGTCAGCCCCGTTCTGTTGGCCCTGAAGGGCAGAACCAGGAGCACATGGGTGGGGGGGGAGGGGCGGCGCTGGGGGGCGGGGGGGCGGGGTGCGGAGTTGTAAGGAAGCTAATTTTGTCAAGGTGTCAACAGACTTCCAAACATTGGAGGTCTTCAAAAGCGGGATGGACTGACTCCAGAGGTGGGTGGGAGGACCCAGAGATGGGGAGGGGAAAGGAAGACAGGGGATGTTTCACGGAAGAGGGAGAGGGTGAAATGCCCCAGCCCCACCTCGAGGACCTAGAGCTGCCTTGCAAACACCTGAGCCCCAGGAGATGACCCTACTGGACCCTAGACCCCAAATCCCTTCGTGGGAAGCTCCCTAGGGGCCAGGTTTCCTATAGGAAAACAACTGAAAGGATTTTCTTTGTGTATTTGTGCCATGTTCGTTATTTGAGATTCTATCCTCTGCCACGCTGCGGAAGTAAGAGAAAGGATAATGTTTAAGCCTCCCCAGGACCGATGAAACGTGTTCTGGATTGGGATACGGACAATGGGTCCCAAACACAAAATGTGTCCCAAGACAGAAAATGTTTTAAACAGGAAGGAGAAAAAAATAAAATAAAAATAAACAAGAAGGAGGATATAATGAGGGGGCTGGCCAATGAAAGCCCAGTCCTTATTCACACCTGGCTCATGAAATCCCCACATGGCAGGGTGGACCTGCTTCTTAAAGCAACCAGAGAGGTGGTGAAGTGGACAGAGCACAGGGCTTGGAGTCAGGAAGACTCATCTCCTCGAATTCAAATCTGGCCTCAGACACATTAACTGTGTGACCTTGGGCAAGTCACTTCACCCTGTCTGCCTCAGTTCCTCATCTGTAAAATGGGCTGGAGAAGGAAATGGCAAACCACTCCGGTATCTTTGCCAAGAAAACCCCAAATAGGGTTACCAAGAGTCGGAGAAGACTGAACTGACTCAACAACCAAGAAGGGGCAGATAGCATGATAGTGGGGGTCAAGTGAGGTTTAAAATATATGTGTGTATGTATGTATACACATGAATGTATATATATGTCTCCGGATGGGGAGAGAGGCTTCAACAGCCCCAGCAGCCACTCTCCCCATTCTCCTGACCCACCCGCTGCTGACCATAAATACACAGACTGCTGGGTTTGCCTCTGCCTTTCCTCCTTGTAGGTCAAAGAGTACTGGAAATGGCTCGAGCTCTGTGAGCTTTGAGACATTGAAATAAGGAGCGGTGGGAGATCCCAGAATTGGATTCCATCCTGGAGTGTGCCAGTAGCTGAACTGGGCGCCACAGACAGCCCAGAAGTGGGTCGAACCAGTGGCTCATCCATCAGCTAGGCCAAATTGGGAAACAGACTTCGTGACGCAAATGTTTTGTAGCAACCAATGTAATTAAGCTTGAGCCCATTCTCCCCAGGGACTGAGAATGTAGAGAGGGAAGTCATACCTGGTTTTGGGGAAAATGCTTTGTAACTGCTGTGAGAGAGAAAGGGAGGGGAGGGGAGGGGGGAGGAGAGGGGAGGAGAGGAGAAGAGAAGAGATGGGAAGGGAGAGATGGGAGGGGAGGGGAGGGGAGAGGAGAGGAGAGGGGAGGGGAGGAGAGGAGAGGGAGGGAGATGATCTACATAATGTTCTATCTATAGAGACAACTCTATAATATATATAATATATAATATGGACATATAAATCTATGTCCATATCCATTTCTATGGCTATTTGTACATGTGTGTGTGTTCTTGGTAAACATCCATTTGAAAAAGTGAATTGATAGTGGGGTCCTAGTCACTGGGTCAATCAGTGATATAGGGGAAGTACTGACAGCATCTGATGATTGATATAAAAGAGAACACACTGGAGTAGAGACGTGAGTCAATAGCATTAGAAAGATACCCCAGGGTGGATAGAGCACCAGCCCTGGAGTCCCGAGGATCTGAGTTCAAATCCAGCCTCAGGACCCCTGAGGAGAAAATGTACACAACTTGCCAATCAAAATGGGAGCTCAGGTAATGACTCCGGGAGTATGTATGAGCTACAATTGTATTTTTAATTTTTGTTTCTCTTCTCCATCCTCATTGAATCGATAGGACCCAAGCACCCTGTCTCCCAGACTAGTGTTCTTTCCATCGTATAATATCGCCTCCAAGAATCTCACACTCTTTTTGTTTGTTTGTTTGTTTGTTTGTTTTTGGAGAGGGGAAGGCAGGGCAATTGGGGTTAAATGACTTGCCCAAGGTCACACAGCTAGACTCTCACATTCTAAGAAGAAAAGCAATCTCTTTTTGTGGAGAAAAAGTCTCACCTTCCTAGGGAGGGCCCTCCTGAAGGCTAGGAGAGAGATGCCTGAAGTGAGCCGGGTGACAAACGAGTGCAGCATAGCATAGCAAGTCCAGAAGGTTCTGGGTCCCAACCCTACCTCCTAGCTATGTTACCTTCTTTGGGCCTCAGTTTTCTTGACTGTAAAATGAAGAGGGAAGGAGGAGACAAGACGGCTTTGGAGGCTCATTCCAGCTCTGGAATCCAGGGCTTCTCGGTGTCCCTTCCCAGTTCCAGTTCTGTGACTGGTGATTCCAGGGAGAAGAGACAGGACGCCAACCCCTGTCTGGTGAGCACTGGTGATGTGGGGCTCTTTGGGGCCCAGTCAAGAGAGGGAGGAGCTCCTCGGCTGAGGCTTCCTGCCTTGTACAACTGACAAGCTGTCTGGGGGAAAGGCAGAAGAACCAGAGGGTTTCTCCTACCGCCTCCCCTTCTGCCATGTGGCTCCCCAGAGACAGACCCATTCATTGCCCAAGTCTCTGCATCTGGCCTGCAGATTCCTCTTCTCCATTCTCTTCCCATAGTCCTGCCTAATCCCTGGCTCTCCTTCACATCCCCTATCCCGCTGCAGCACAGACCAGGGCTCAGTCTCAGAGATCTACCCCTACCCGCCCCCCGTAGGACTGAAGAATCACTGGCTGCATTTGTAAGTTGTTTGGTTGGTTAGTTGTTGTCCTTCATGCTCAGAGAGGACCAGAATGACATTACTACATTGGGATCAAGGTACAGTGTGTCCAACTGTGGCTGATCAGACCAATACGAGCTTGGAATGCTCCGCCACAAGTCGGCCACAAGCAGTCTCTATGACCGTTTTGGAGGGAGATGACTAAATTTGCTCATCTCTTGCTTCTTCTGAGCTACTGCAATTCTGCTTTACCCACAGAGCACAGCGCATTCTTTGATGTGGGCACACCATGCTGGGCAGTCCTGTGGCAGCGTCTCCCACGCCTCCAAATTGATTCCAAAGTTCTTCAGAGAGACCTTGAAAGTGTCCTTGTATCGCTTCTCCTGACCTCCCTGTGAGCACTTGCCCTGTGTGAGTTCTCTGTAAAACAGTCTTTTGAACAAACATACATTTGGCATTTGGACAACAGTGGTCAGCCCAACAGAGGTGTGCTCTCGGCAGCAGAGTTTGAATGCTTGGCAGTTCAGTTCCAGAAAGGATCTCAGTGTTCGGTACTTTGTCCAGCCAGGTGATTTTCAAAATCTTCCTATGACAATTCAAATGGATTCAATAGCTCCTGAGGGTCCTTTCCGAGATGAACAGAGAGACAGAAAGACTAAGAGGCAGAGACAGAAAGACAGAGATAGAGAGAGACAAAGAAAGAAAGAAGGAAAGAAAGAGAGGAAGGAAAAAAGGAAGGAAGGAAAGAGGAAGGAAGGAAGGAAGAGAAAAAGAATGAAAAAAAAGAAAAAGAAAGGAAGAGAGGAAGGAAGGAAGGAAGAGAAAAAGGAAGGAAGGGAGAAAGGAAGAAAAAAGAAAGGAAGGAAGAAAGAAGGAAAGGAAGGAAGGGAGAAAGGAAGAGAAAAAGAAAGGAAGAAAGAAAAAGAAAGGAAGAAAGAAAGGAAGGAAGGAAGAAAAAGGGAAGAAGGAAGGAAGGAGAGGAAGGAAGGAAGGGATGGGGAGAGAGAGAGAGAGAGGGAGGGAGGGAGGAAGAGAGAGAGAGAGAGAGAGAGAGAGAGGGAGGGAGGAAAGGAAAAGAGAAAGGAAAGGAAAGGGAAGGAAAAGGAAGGGAAGGGAAGGGAAGGGAAGGGAAGGGAAGGGAAGGGAAGGGAAGGGAAGGGAAGGGAAGGGAAGGGAAGGGAAGGGAAGGGAAGGGAAGGGAAGGGAAGGGAAGGGAAGGGAAGGGAAGGGAAGGGAAGGGAAGGGAAGGGAAGGGAAGGGAAGGGAAGGGAAGGGAAGGGAAGGGAAGGGAAGGGAAGGGAAGGGAAGGAAACAGGAGAAGGCAGAAGGCTCATTTATTAAGCATTTGCTTTGGCCAGGAACAATGAGAGAAAAAGGTAGAAGAGAGACTGAGAGACTGAGGCAGAGAAAAAGAGACAGAGAGAATGAGAGGCAGAGAATGAGAGAGAGAAACAGGCAGAGAGCATCACAGATCCTCACCACAGAGTGGGCAATGGCCTAGGGGCTCCAGCGTAGCCAAGGACTGAAAAGGATCCTCTCTGAGGCCTCCCCACCCAAGGGTCCCCCAGTCTGTCTACAAGATCTCCAGTTCGAGGGAACACCTGCCCTCTCAAGGTGACCCATTCCATTCCATTTCTAGGGACTTCTGTTAGAAAGTGTTTTCTGATGCCAAATTATTCCTAACTGACCTCTTGACAATTTTCCCTACTTTGTTCCTAACCCTACCCCTTGGGGTCGGAGTTCAAATCCAGCCTCAGACTCTTACTAGCTGTGTAACCTTGGGCAAGTCATTTAATTTCTGTCTGCCTCAGTTTCCTCAACTGTAAAATGTAGATAATAATAGCACCTACACCTCCTCCACACCCCAGGGTTGGTATGAGGGTCAAAAAAGCACTTAGCACAGTGCTTGGCACGTAGTAGGCACTATATAAATACTTATGCCCTTCTCCCCCTTCAGATTCTCAAAGACTACTGCCATGTTGCCCCCTGAGCCTCCTCTTTTCCAGGCTAAACACCCTCAGTTCCTAGATCTACAGGGGGAAGGACCCTCAGGAGCTATCCAGTCCAGCCACTTTCTTTCACAGAAGAGCAAAGAGAGGGGCTGCTTCCTGCACTTAGCGCCGCCTGGCACATAGTAGGTGCTTAATAAAAGCTGACTGGCTGATCGCCAAGGTCGCAAAGGCAGAAGGCCCCGGGCCTGCCTGTGATCTGAACCCAATGTCCTGCCCTTTGCATTAGACACAGTCCCTCTAGGCCTCCTACATACTGAGAGGATTTGGGCTCAAGGCTTAGAGGCTCATCCTCTCTGTCTCTTTTTCTCTACCTCAGTCTCTCTTTTCTCCTTTTCTCTCATTGTTCCTGGGCAAGGAAAGGGCTTAATAAATGCGCCTTCTGTCCGCCCCCCCTCCCTTCTTCCTTTCTTCCTTTCTTTTTCTTCCTTCCTTCCTTTCTTTCACTCTTCCCTTCTTCCTTCCTTCCTTTCTTTCACTCTTCCCTCCTTCCTTCCTTCCTTTCTTTCACTCTTTCCTTCTTCCTTCCTTCCTTTCTTTTTCTTCCTTCCTTCCTTTCTTTCACTCTTCCCTTCTTCCTTCCTTCCTTTCTTTTTCTTCCTTCCTTCCTTTCTTTCACTCTTCCCTTCTTCCTTCCTTCCTTTCTTTCACTCTTCCCTTCTTCCTTCCTTCCTTTCTTTTCTTTCTTCCTCCCTTTTTTCTTTCACTCTCTTTCTTTCCAAAGTCCTGGGATAAAAGCCAGCAGTTAACATTAGTGCTGGATGAGACCCTAGAGATTCCCCCAAGCCAAGCTCTCCAGTTCGGAGATGGGACAGCCGAGGCCTAGAAAAGTGAAGTGACTTACCTAAGGTCACCCGGCTGAGTCCTTCAATGCCAGAGTCAGAACTCAAGCCCAGAAGTCCTGGCTCCCAGGCTGTGCCAGGGTCCCTTCTGCTCCCTCCCCCCCACTCACACCCCATGTTGCTAGCTCTTCTGCCCAAGATCCATGCCCTGAACTTCATAGAAGGCAGGCTCTAGAGGAGTCCTAGAACCATTTTAGTCTGTCTCCTTCATTTTATTGCTGGGGAAACTGAGTCCCAGGGCCTTCCCCAGAGTTTCACAGCTAGCCTATGTCAGATCCAGACCCAAGTCCAATGTTCTTTCCCTCCTCTGAACTTCCTCTCCCCTCTTGCAGCCATGGGGATGGTAGCCTTTTCTCCCTGGGGAGAGCTGGGGGGTGGGGGGAGGATGGGACCCCCAACCTGTCTGTCTAAGAGCATCCAGATGTTTAGAGGGGGAGAGGGGCACCTGCAATACTATCCTCCTTCAATCCCCACGGCCCCCTCTTTGCAGGCCCCTGGGGAGTCAGGGACAATTAGGGAAGGGGTCAGGCAAAGGTTTCATCTTCTCTGCTCCCCTCCAGGGCTGGAGCCCATCTCCTTCCACCCACCCCCCAGCCTGAAAGCTATCTCTTCCTCCCCAGGAGCCTCTCTTCTAGGCCTGACTCAGGAAGCGTGCAATTAGGTCATTCTGTGTCCATCATCTTACTTTGCTTCCTTCCCTCCCACCCATCGCCCAGAAGGGGATGATGGTTAAACAGGACCATATGGGGCCTGCCTGGGGCCTTCCTTTTATATTTCCTGCTCAACTGGGGCTGACCTCCCTCCAGCCCCTTCCAATCAGGCACCAGCTCCCACCCACCCTGGGTTCTGGCCCTCTGGGCTGGGGGGGGCGGCGGGAGCCGAGAGGAGAGGGAGAGAAAGAAAAGAGACAGAGGCAGGGGAGAGGGGAAAAAGGAGGCAAAGGAGAAGGGGGAAGAGGGAAGGGGGAAGGGAAGGGAAGGGAAGGAGAGAGAGAGGCCACCATCTCCCCAGCCTGGAGAACCTCCCAGCATGCCTCCTGGCCCTCCCCAATGAGCAAGAGTAAGAAGCATTTCCCAGACATCCCCTGGTGGAAAAGAGTCATTAGGAAAGAGTAAAAAATGTGTGCGAACATTAGCCTAATAAATCACTCGGCTGGGGAGTCGGCAGCATTAGCTCAGCGTCAGTGGGGATGGAGGCCCCAGCCCTGCCGCACCTGGCCTGCTGGGGCTGAAGGAGCAAGCCCTGAGCTGACCGGGGCCTGGAGAGGGAGCCAGGCCCTCATCACCATAAGCAGTGGCATGGTTAACAGTGGGCTCCGCCCTCTAGACAGTGATGTCATCAGCCTTGAAGGTGAGGAAAAAAAAACCAGGGACATTACACGGTCTCCATGGCCCTTCACCATAACTCTGTGGGGGGTGGGGGGTGGTTATCACTGTCTCTATTTTATACTTGAGGAAACAGACTCAGACTGGGGAAATGACTCGCCCAGGGCCACACAGCCAGTAAGTGCCCGAACGTGATCCTGGGTCACCAACCATGCCGTACTGCCTCTCTCAAAAGTCTCTGACTATCCAACCAAGTCCATGGTGCATCTTTATGCTTTAATGGACACTGGGGTCGGCCTCTCCTTGTGTACAGGTCTGTACGTTTCCATTGTGACTCAATTGATCCATAGTGTCCCAGAATCTCAGAGCTATCAGGGAGCTCAGAGGTCCCTCAGGACCACGGGACACAGAGCACATAGACAACAACCTCTTACAACAGCAAAAGAATTAGATTTGGAGTCGGAGGACCTGGGTTCAAATCCTGGCTCACCTACTTACTCCCTATGTGACCTTGAGCAAGTCCCCTCATCATCACTCTAGTCCTTTATTTCCTCATCTAGAAAAGGAGAGGTTAAATTCAGTGATCTCCAAGGTCATTTCCAATGCTAATCAATGCCTCTGATCCTCTCCCATGATCCTTCATTGTAACAGAATGGAAACAGGTCATGGTGTTTAAGTAATTTGTTCAATGTCACATAGTTCATCTAGTGAAACCACTACTGGAAGCAAGAATCCCCAACAAATGGCCTCCAACAAATGACCATCAAGTCTCACCTTGAATACCTCCAGTAACAGGGAGCTCACTGTCTTCCAAGGAAGTCTATCCTATTGTAGAACAACTCTAATTATTAAAAGGTTATTCTTTCTGCTGAGCCCAAATCTACCACCCAGCGATTTTGACATTATTTATTGTCAACTCTCTGATGCCCATGTTTCATCAATGCACAGCACCACAGAATCTCAGTTGAAAGGGACTCCATAGCCAAGAATCCCTTCAACAGCATCGTTAACAAGTGGTCCAGACAGCACTAGAGTGAGGAGAAACCAAAACACCCAATTCACTCTTGGATGACTCACCCAGACCAGTCAATAAGATGACTGTAATGATATGAAAATGATTATGATTATGATAAGAGGTAGCAGAGAGAAACATCCTCAGAGGACCCAGAAAGATCTAGGTCCCAGTACTGTGCCCAAGGTCTGAAACACCCCTGGCTACGTGACTCTAAGCACATTACTCAACCTCTCTCTCAGTGTTCCAAATAATTCTCTATGAATTGATAGAGGGAGTTTCCACACCCGACATTCCCTACAGCAATGAAGCCCAGGTCTGAATAATGGTAGTGGTGGTGATGGCGGTACTGATACGGGCATTCCCTCACACATTCTAGATCACCAACCATCCAGGTCCTCTCATCCTGAGTGATCCTTGTCTATGTCCTCATTTAGAACCTCCAACGGGGTCTACCCAATGTGCAAGAGGCCTTCCTCTTCCTTCTCCTAACATTTCTACATCAGTGGAGTACTCAGATTGTCCATCTGTCGTAGTTCATTCTTGCCACACAACCAACTCATCTTCTCTTCCTATCATACATTTCTCTAATGACATTTTTACTTCTTTGAAGATCCTTATTAGCTACATGTTATAGCCAGTTCATCCCCACCATACACCTCTCCAGTGCCTTTTGGGTCATATTGATTTTTCAGTTTTTCAGGGACTGTTGTACTCCATGTCTCTCTTCCATTCGTTCACCCTGGTAGAATGCTGGACATTAAGGATAGGCCTTTGTTTTCATGGGAAGTCTGAGATGTTCAAAACAGTTTGCAATTTCCTTAAGGAAATCCGGTCCATTCTTCTCCTCTCGTTCAATTCCAGACTTCCTGTAATGTTTCAGTACAGTATAATATGTATATACAGTATATATATCTCAGATATACTCTATGATGAATTCTATGGTCACTCCATTCACATGTGTTGCATAATCTGAGTAATAGATATTCCTCATCCATTTGGTCTTTCCTGTGTGGATAGTCAGGCCAAATTCTTCTAGGACTTAATGCGATCTGCACTGTGTCATCCTCAAAATGGAACCCCAACCACAGAGAATCCCTTTTCAAGTTAGACTCTGTGTTGGATGCCTTTTATCACAGTACCAGCACACATCTCCCAAGTTTCTGCCTCCTCTGATGTTTATGATGAGAAGGTCATTGGTTAGGGTTATTTCTGTCAGTAATATAGTCCAAGAAATCCCGATTGATCCTGATGCATGGATGGAATAAAGGGGGCACTCTGCTCAACCAATCAAATGCTTTCTCATGATCTACACACGGTGGGCACAACATCATTTTCTTTTCTCTACGTTTACTTGCAGTCAATTGAGAAATAGTTAAGATGTGGTGCATTGTTGAATAGTGATTATGACAACGCTGGGCTGTATGCTGTATTCTACTAATAGCCCCTTTGAGGGTATTCTCACTTCATGTATCGGTGGCTTGCACGAATAGTCAGAAGGGTTGGAAGAGTTGGCATCCCAGGTGATGGATGTTGGCATTTCCTCTCATCTTTTGTTTTATTTTGTTTTGTTATTAAAGAGATGCAAGATTGTTTCCGTATCTTTGGTCTCTTTCCCTCCTTCAAATACCTTGTATGTGGAATTCTCAATTACTTCATAATTCCATCTCCTCCAGCCCCAATTTCTATGCAAAGTCGATCCAGTCTGAGGCTTTTACTGTCTTCGTTCAACTAGGTGATACAGGAAATAGAGCGTTGGGCCTGGAGTCAGGAAGCTCTGAGTTCAAATCTGGCCTCAGACGCTTCCTAGAGGTGCGAGACTCAGGGCGAGTCACTTCACCTTTGGTCGCTTCAGTTTCTTGAAGGAAAATAACGGCCCCTGTGAGGATCAAACTCTTAGCACAGTGCCCGGCACACGGTAGGCATTGGAGAAACGCTCATGGACTGATTGATGAGGTCGCCATCTAGACCACAGACTACCGGAGAACTTCCGGATTCAAACCCAGGGCCCATGACTCCAAATTCAGGATTCTTTCTGAGGTACCTTCCTTTGTTGGGAAGGGCAACAGCGGACACGGGGATCAGCTCACTCCTTCCCAGAGATTAGCCCTGGCTGAGCTCAGGATGGGGAGGGGGTGAGCTGGGGGCATGCCAGACGAGAGTGGGGGGCGGGGAGGGAAGGCAAGAGGGGACTATGCCACCTTCGTCATTTAATAGCGGACCTCTTTGGGGCTCAGTCCACCTCTGGATACCTGGTGGGGGTGGGGTGGGGGCTACAGTTCTCGAGCCCTTCAGATGTAATCCCTGCAAGGCAGCCCCAGCCAGCCTGCCTGCTGGGGGCTCATTTCTCCTTTCCTCTACCAGGGAAGCCAGAGGGAAACAAATTCAATTACCGAGTCATCTATTTGTCAACTCCGCCCTCAGTATTTACCTAATTTTCTCAATTCAGACACCGAATCAGAGGGAGCCGGAGAGGCAGGCAGCTCCAGCGGGAGACTGAGGGAAAGACAGAGAGAGGAGTCGGCCTCAGAACCCTCCAGGGCCATGACTGGGCTGAGAGGGCCCACACACCACGAAGGCAAGCAAAGCTAGATGGAGGAGGTGACCCCGGAGAGGCACTGCAGAGACACCCACCCACCCTGCTCCGCAGCCCCTAAAGGGAACCCCACCCTCCCTTCCAACAGCTCTAATTGGGAGGCTGGCCCTGAGAGGAAAGGCGCCCATCCAGGCTTAGGGCTGGGAAAAAGAAGAGGGAGAAGGGGAGGAAGAGAGGGAAGAGGAAGGGGAGGGAGGGGGGAAAGAGAGAGGGAAGAGAAGAGAGGAGGAAAGGCAAAGGAGAGGAGGGGAGGAGAGAAGGAGGGAGAGAGGGAATAGAGAAAGGGAAGGAGGAGGGATAGGAAGGCAAGGAAGGGAGGAGAGAAGAGAAGTGAAATTTGGGGAGAAAAGGAAGAAAGAGGAGGAAAGGGAGGAGTAAGGAGGGGTAAGGGAGAGGGTTTTAGAGAGGGAGGAGGAAGGGTGAGGAAAGGAAAAGGAAGGTATGGGAGATTAGAGGAGAGGGGAAAGAGAAGAAAGGAGGGGAAAGGAAGAGAGGGGAAGAGGAGTGATGAGAGGAGGAAAGGAGAGATTAATGGAGAGGGAGAAGAGAGGAGGGGAGAGGAAAGGAAGGAAGAAAGAAGGAAAGGTGGGGAGGGGAGGAAAGAAAGGGAGAGAGAGGGGTGGGGAGAAAAGAGGAGAGGGAATCAAGAAAAGCAGGGAAGGGAGAAGGAGAATGAAGAGGAGGAGGAGGAGGAGGTTAGGAGAAGAGAGGAAAGGAAGAGAGGAGAGGGGAAGAGAGGGGAGGAGAGAGGAAGGGAAGGGAGGGGAGGGGACAGAAGGGGAGAAGAGGAAAAGAGAGAGAAAAGGAGGAGAGGAAGAACTGGGAAAACAAGAAGAGCGTGAGAGGAGGGGAAATGGAAAGAACAGGAACATCAGAGAAAGCTGGGCTGCCAGCTAGCTCCAGTGGGAGACAGGGCAAACCTCGGGTTCATTGAAGTCTAGGGTTCATGCCAGCCTAGGGTCCATTGAAGGAACTGGAGGAGATTCAGGCTGGAGTAGAGAATGTTTAGGAAGGAGGAGATCAAGTCTTCCATCATCCGAAGGACTGTCAGGTGGAGCAGCTTTGCTCTGATTGGCCCCAGAAGACAGAGCCATAAGCAATGAGGGGAAGATGACAAGAGACCTATTGAAACTGGAGGCCAGGAAAACCTTCCGAAAGTGAGAGCTGGCCCCAGCTGTCTTGGGCTACCTCCAGAAGAGGTTAGTTCCCTGTCCTGGGAGGGCCTCCAACAGAAGCTGACTGGCCCCTTGTAGAGAAGATTGGGGCTCAGCAGAGCCTGGTGCTGAAGCCTCTGGACACCCTTCTGGCTCTGAGGCCCCCTGCCCCACCCCAGTAACACTTCCAGCTACCCCCTCTCCACGCCTTCTCAGAGTCTTCAGGAGCAACTCCACGGGAAAATGTCATTCCCCCAGGGGCCAACCACACTTAGCCAGGCTATCCCTTGGACCCCAGAGCACACAAGATCCAGGGACAGGACCACAAATTAAGCCTGTACAGCTTCATGGGACCTCACACGTGACTCAGGCAGAGGCGTCAGTCAGTCAGTTAACCAGCATTTATTAAGTACCTACTATGTTCCAAGGCAAAAAGAGTTAACAAGATTGCATGCAAACCACTAGGTACAAACAGAAGCTGGAGAGGGTAAATGGGAGATAATCACATAGGGAAGGCAGGGGCTTTAAGGAAGAATCTGGCTTCTTGCAGAAGATGGGGTTTTAGCTGGGGAATCCAGGAGGCGGAGGTGAAGGAGGACGTTGGGGGCAGTGAGGTGTCAGAAGACAGGAAAGGTAAGAAGGTGTGGTGGTCAGGCACGAGCTTTAGGAAGATGATTGGCAGCTGAATGTAGGGGGCTTGGTCCAGGTGGGAGGCGATGCACTCTGACTCCAGAGTCACTGGCTTCCCAGGTCAGGCTAGGATGTTCAATGGGGCAAAACTCAAATGAAATAATGTATGTGCCTCATCCTTTGGACAACCTTGTGAGGGCGGCCGGGCAGTGATAATTATCCCCATTTTAGAGAGAAGAATAAAAGAGGCTGAAAGAATCAGAGGGTTAGAGCTAGAAGGGACCTCAGAAAGGTCACCCGGTCCAACCTCCTTATGTTACAGAAGGGGAAACTGAGGCATGAGTACTCAGGCTGGGATTTTGCTTCATTGAGGTAGTCTTCCTGAACATAACCATCAAATGTCATCTGGAGGGAGGGCTCTAGGACCCACAATTCCCGCAGAGAAAAGAGTGAGCAAAGGTTTGAGGTGGGCTGTTGGACTCAATCCCAGGGCAGATTTGCTAAATACTAGAACCAGTCTGGAGTAGAGTGGGGCGCCTTGGAGGGAGGGCACGCTTGTTCTCTAGCAGGTCTTCTGGCAATGCCTCGACGACAATATGTCATGGATATTGTATCAGGGAGTAAATATCCGAGGAAGGATTTGAACTCAGGTTCTGGGACTCAAGAGCCAGTGATCTTTCTACTGTGTGCTCCTCTCCCCCTTCCAATATCATTTTATTTTATTTTATTTTGAGGGGGGAGGCAGGGCAATTGAGGTTAAGTGACTTGCCCAAGGTCACATAGCTAGTGTGTCAGGTGTCTGAGGCCGGATTTGAACTCAGGTCCTCCTGACCCAGGGTCGGTGCTCTACTCACTGTGCCACCTCCCAACAGACCTCTGAGCTCTAGGTACAAGTAAGATCATTCCCAAACTTCAGAAGAGGACCTCCAAAGTTCAGAGAAGGGAAATTACTCCCCACAGTTAATACCCTCCTTGTAGTTGTCCCACACTCTCTGACTCTTCATGACCCCGTGGACCACATAGCATGGCAATCCTGGCAATTGGGTTTTCTTGGCAAAGATACTGAAATAGTTTGTCATTTTCCAGTGGATTAAGTGACTTGCCCAGGGTCACACAACTAATGAAGATCTGAGGTTGGATTTGAACTTAGTTCTTTCTGACTCCAGTCCCTGTGCTCTATCCACTTAGCTACCCAGCTTCCTTCATATACTGCACTGGGATGCCTCAAATTGCCCTGTCTATTATAGCTCCAGAATCAAGATCATATTCAGCTCTTTCTTTCAGAGGTCCAGGGGTGGGGAACCTGGGGCCTCAAGGCCACATATGGCCCTCTAAGTCCTCAAGTGTGGCACTTTGACTGAATCCAAACTTCACAGAACAGCTCCCCTTAATAAAAGGATTCGTTCTGTAAAACTTGGACTCTATACTAACTGGCAATACCAACCATATCTGAATAGATCCACCATAATAGGATTTAGAAATGGTTTCAAATCCCTAGCACATAGTAGGAGCTTAATGAATGCTTGTAGATTGTTCTATTAAGCCTTAAGTTTCATTCAGTCCCTCACCAGGACACCCCATCCTTCTGACTCGGTTAATTCCAAGGGCCCTCACTGAGATCCTCCCCAGATGATTGCATCAGGCCACTGGGGTGACCCAGGCTCTTAAAGGCCTACCAGAGGACCTCTGGAAGGTCCTACTCAACTGAAAACACTGCAGAAGCAAGCACCTTCTGGTGTGTTCTATGTGGTTGTCAGGGCTAAGATTATTTCCTCCATTTGACTGAAAAGGAAACTGAGTCAGAGACAGAGTGACTTGCCTACAGCTAAGAAAGGACCAAGCCCAGCTTAGTACCCAGGACTTCTTAGGGCCTCATTTGCTTCTGACCCATCAAAGGGTCAGGATGCAGAATACAGAAAAAACCTGAGTGGGGTAACCTTATGCTATTTGTATGGAGATGTTGTTCCCCTCAGAAGGACCCTCTGCCAGCTCTCAGCCTCCCTCCGTTCACTGCTTCAAGAGAACACAGGAAAATGGCCTTGAGGCGACTCTCCAGTATCCTCTCAGCCTTAGCTGAACCCTTTGGCTCCTTCAATGCTCCCCCCACCCTTCTGACTCCAACCTTCCTACCCAAGCATCTGGGGCCTGACTCAGGCACCTGCCAGCACTGGACTCTGAACAAACTCTTCCAGAGGATGTATGTATTTCAACCACCTAGTGGTCAGTGGCAGAGCTCTGACCTGGGTCACAGTGACCCAAGTTCTGTTTGCTGGAGCCCAGGGGACAACGGGGCATGTGTGCCAGCAAAGTATCCTTTCCATTTCCAGTCTCAACCCTTTGGCCCTCTTCTCTGCCCCACCCCCACCCCCAGTCCTGATGATTAGGACTGGGAAAAAAAGGTAGAATGTAAACTCGCCACATAAAATGTCAGAGCTGGGAGGGTCCTTAGAACATAGAATGTTTGAACTAGACCCTAGCATGTTGTAGGTGGGAGAGAGCAGAGAGGGGCTTTGGGATAGAGAGTGGTACTTGGTCAATACCCACCTCACCTCTACTCTGCTAGAGGGCTACAACATGCTAGAAAGGCATTGTGATATCACAGATAGGTCAGGGCACTTGGCATCCAGATGCCTGCTTCAGACACATACTAACTGTGTGACCCTGGGTAAGTCATTGAATGGCTCTGTGCTTCAATTTCCTTATCTGTAAAAGGGTTACACTTGAAGGCTTCTAACAACTAAATATACTCTATACAAGATATGGTATATACAGTGATGGGGGAAGGGAGGGATGGAATGAATAACTTTGGGTATCAGGAAGGGCCTCTTGAAGGAGGGAATACTTGAGCTCAGCCTTAGGGGGCTAGGGCTTCCAAGAAGCAGAGATAAGGAGAGAGAGCATTCCAGGCACAGGGAAAAGTCACAGAGGTAATGAAATGTTGTATTATGAGAACCACCAAGTGTGCCAGGTTGGTTAGAGCACAGGGTATAGAGTAATGTGTAAGCATCCTAGAAAGGCAGGCTGGGAAGCTCTTTAGCTGCCAAACAGTGGAATTCCTATTTTATCCTAAGAAACAATGGGAGCCTCTGGAGCTTCTCAAACAGGGGAATGGCCATAGCCAGACTTGGGCCGTTGGATTGTATCTCCCTTTGGCAGCTTTATGGAAGAGAGTCCTGGGGGACATCCATGAATGGGAGAGAGGGGACATGGACAGTGAACCTTCAAAGGGACCAGAGAAGAATCAGTCCAACCAGTGAGAGAACCCCAACAAAGAAGAATCAAAAACCCAGAAAGGTGAGTGTCCAAGAGGAGAGAACAATCAACAAGGAGAAAAACTGCAGAGAAAGACGAGGGCTAAGAAAATGTCGTTGGGTCTTAATGTTTTCGTTGTTTTATTTTTTTTTAATCCTAAACTTATACATCAAATAAAATAAACATTTCCATGCACATAGTAGAAGAGAAAAAGATGATTGTACATGAAGCTTCAAATGATACAACTTGACTTTCTTTTTAAGTGTATAATAAACTCAACATATAACTTTCAAAGCTGTCCTGCTGTTCTGTGGTTCCTTCTGGCCTTTCTTCTCTTCCATATGTTTTAAAACAGTGTTTCAATGTCTCCCTTCAATCTTCTTTCCTTCTTTTCTTTCCTCTCACAACCCTAACCCTATCCCATTATTCCTCCCTCAATTGAAAAAGAAAAGAAAATGCTTATAACAAATGTGGATACTGGAGCAAAACAAATTCCTGCAATGCTGAGACCAAAGACGTATGCCTTGTTCTATATCGTGAGTCCATAGCCTTTCTGTTGGGAGATGAGGGCTATGCTTCGTCATTGGTCCTTTGGAATTCTCATTGGTCACTGCGTTCATCAGAATTCTTACAAGAGACTTTCAAAGTTGTTTGTCTTTATAAAGCTGTTATGTGTGAATTCAGTGATTCTGCTCGCTCCCTTCTGCATCGCATCATACAAGTCTTCCCAGGTTCTTCTGGAACCTCTGAAGCTCTTCATCATTTCTTCCAGCACAGCTGATGTTCCATGACATTCATATATTTGTTCAGATGGTCCCCAACTGATGGGCATCCCCTAAGTTCCTAGTACTTTGCCCGTCCAAAAAGTGTTGCTATAAGTATTTTTGACCATACAGGTGAGTATGATTTAATAGTGATATTGCCGATTCAAAGGGTATGGGTAATTTAATGTCTTTTCAACATGGCTATGAATTGTTTTCCATAATGGCTGGACTAATTCACAGTTCCACCCAACAATGCATTAGTGTACAAAGCAATAAAGAGATTACTGGAGACCTTGAAGAGAGCTGTTTCATTCGCCTGTTGGAGACAGAAATCAGGGGGTCAAAAAGAAGAGGAGGGAAAGACTGTGGACAGTTTTTTTTTCTAAGATATTTGCTGTGAAAGGCAAGGAAGATAGAGGATGAGGGGCCAAGTGAAGGTTTTAGAATGCAAGGATCTCAAAGCATCATACTTGTTTTTCCCCTGGAGAATGCTTCCATATCTTGTTTCTCCAGTATGTAAACTGAGGCAGCTGGGAATAGGATACAGGATCTCCCAAGGAAGATTTAACCTAGGGCATACCCCATGTGGAAGATATACCCCCCCTTCTAAACCAAGGGAAGAGAAAAGCTTTAAGAGAGTATTTAGACCAGGTGTTCTTTGCTTTTTTTTTTTTTTTTTTTTTTTACCTCTTAGATCCTTTTGGCAGGCAATCTGGGGAAGTCTATGGGCCCCTTCTCAGAAGCATGATTTTAAACAATTGGAGGAAATGCTAACTTTCAGTTAGAAGTTAGTGAAAACAAAGATGTCATTTTTCCCCCATCCGATTTCATGGAGCCCCTGAAATCCATTCAGTGCTATGGACCCCAGGGTAAGATTCCTTGATCTAGACCAACCCCCTCACACTTGACATGGGGAAAGCCGGGCCCATAGAGGAGTGACTTGGTCCAAGGCATACAGAAGTTTAAGAATAACACAGCTGGAGGGACCTTAGACAGCATCTAGTTTCCAAATAAGAAACTGATGCCCAAAGGGATGGGGAGGGGGGCGGGGTGGCAGAGATGCCAAAAGGGCTAGGAAAAAAACTTGGGATCATATCCCAGTTCCTTCAACCTCAGTTACCTGGTAAATACCCTCCACCCCCACACCCACCCCCAGCATTTTCTGGCAAAGCCTTAAGACAATATGAAGAGAGTGGTGGTGGATTCTGAGCCAGGGAAGGTAGCCGAGGGGAGACAACAGCCTCAGCTACCAGCCAGGAACAGCAGCTCCCCTCAAGTTCCCTCCCTCCCTCCCTCCCTGCTCCCAGGGGACTGGCTCTCCTCTCTGCTTGGCTGGCTCAGCTCCGAGGAGCTCCCTGCAGTCAGTGGCTGGAAGCCTGGGCTTGAGCAGGGAGGGGCAGGTTGCTAGAGACAAGGAAACAAGGAGGGGTGGGGAGGCGGGCCATCAGTGCAGGCAACTGAGACTGGGGGGCCCCTGAGAGCGGGGAGGGAAGCCAATAGGAACTCAGGCCAGAAAGGGAGAGAGAAAGGAAGATCAGAGGGTTTAGGGAAGAGATCTCAGGGATCATATGTTCCAATTCCCTCTTTTTACAGAGGAGGCCAAGTTGCACAGGTACTAAGGGGCAAAGGCAGGATTTGAACCAATGTCTGTTGACCCCAAATCCAGGACAGCTTGCCTGTTATATTCAACATGGCAAGCCAACCTCACGTAGTTGTCAATGAAGCCATTCCTAGGCTGGAATGGATGCTTGGGGATGCCTGGGCTTCAAGCTCCCTCCCAATGTACCCAATGCCATGGAAAGAACTTTGGATTCAGAGTCCCAGAATCTGGATTCAAATCCCAGCAGACTCCAGCGCTCACACATCTGTCCAATGAGCTTGTTGGATCAGATGACCCTGAAGATCGAGTCCAGCACGCATGTCCTGTGATTTGAGGTGTGCAGAAGGTAATGGAGAGGGCATTTCCCAAAGGTCTGTGGCTTCAGGGGCAAGGAGGGACACTTGGGCCATATGAGAAATCCCTACATCTCAGGATCCAGGAGTTCCACCTCTACCTTCGGCCAAGTCATTTTGCCCCTAATGGAGCTGTTTCCTCTGCTGTTAAGTGAGGTGGTTGGGCTAAATGATTTCCAAAGTTCCTTCCAGCTCAAAATCCTCAAATCTTCTCTCAGCCTGAGATAGTCTCCCCGCCCCCAACCTCCTCCCCAGCCATGCCACCCCACCCCGACCATGCAAAGCAGGCTGCTCCAGCAATGCCTGCCTCCAGGGGGCATTGCTGCTCTGAGGTTGGTCAGCCCTGGACTTCTCCTTCTTCTTGCCACCAACCAGCCCCTCATACCCCTCACCCCCTTCATGATCCCAAGGCTACTTGAGTTCTCCAGTGGGACCCCACACTAGGTCAGTACCAGTTTCTGGCCAACCCAGTGTTGCTAGCTGCGTGGCCTCCCAGCCTCTCTGGGTAGGATCCTGCGGAAGGGAGGAGGGGTGGAGAAGGAGGAGGTTGCCCCCCTTTCCCTCTCCTTGGTCTGAGATAAGTTCCTCACGGCCATCCTCTATACACTGTCCAGCTCAGCGCCAGCCTCCTGCAGCTTCCCCAGACGGATGAGGAACTCTCCACCATATCGAGAGTAGCCCTGGACAGGATCTTCTACTCCACATATAGCAAGGAGGAAGGGGGGGAAGGACGAGCGCTGGGGGTCCCAGGTACCCCATTCCACCGTAGGAGTCCCAGTCGGCCTCCTCTTCCAGCTCCGGGGCTGCTCTCGCAGCTGCTGGGGGACGGGGGCGTGGGGATGGAGCCCCACAAAGTTGGGACTCCTGTTGCTGGGATGGGGAGAGACACGAAGGGGCTGGGGGAGCGGGGGACGACGACGCGCACACAGAGTGTTCTATTGCTGGGACGGGTGATGGGCAGAAACACGGAGAGATGGTTCTGCGGATCCTGAGGGTTAGGGGGAGTGTGCCCTCTTGGGGGGTGGACTGGCACATTAGGACGTCTGCTGCTGAAATGATCAGTACACACAGTGTCCGGCTGGGGAGTCGTGCAGAGACCCGGTGGCCTGCTTAAGGGAGGGGAGGCGAACGACTCAAGGCGTCCAGTGGCGGGGGAGGGAAGACTCATGGAGCTCATGGATTTGGAGAGAACCTGCGGGGGTTCTGGCAGAGGAAGATCCTGGGAACGGGCCAGCTGGGGGCAAGGGACAGACAATTCTTAGGTTGAGGGGCAGGAAGACCTAAGGAGCTGGGCCACGGAGAAGGAGGCACCAGTCTGCAGCCTGGGAAGGGTGGAAGCACAGAAAGTTCTGCTATGGTGGACGGAGATGTAAGGAGTTGGAGGGGGGGGTTCTGCTGTTGGGGGGAGGTAGAAGTGGTTCCGCTGTTTGGAGAGGACACACGCTGGCAGTTCTGACATTTGGAGAGAAGACTCAGGGAATGTTTTTGAGGGAAGGAGCTTTGTTATGGGGGGGCACGAGGAGTTTTGACTGCGGGAAGAAGCAGGGAGGGGAAGGGGAGGGAGCCCTTGAATTCTGCTCTGGGGAAGGCACACACCCCAGTACACCCACAGAGACACCCCAGCGCGCGCGCGCGCGCACACACACACACAGTGTGCTTCTATGGACAAGGCACAGAGAATTCTGTCCTTGATGGGAGTGGGGGAGAGGGAGAGAGTGGGTTCTGCCAGCCGCTCCCTCCCCGGCTATAAGCTACGAACTTGCATTACGGGAGAGGGAGGAACCCCGCTGAAGTTTTGTCAGCCTCGAATATGAAGAGGGATGTACAAGCCCCATGCCCACCTCACACATACACATGCACACACGCGCGCGCACACACACACACACACACGCACGCTCACTCCCTCCTCCTCTACGCCGCCCCCTCCCCATATAATTGAAAACATCTCGGCTCGGGGGCCGCCAGAAGCTCCCCAGACCCTGGCCCCCTCCCCTCCCCACCCCCCTGCCTCCTGCCCGTTCCCTTGTGTCCGATGAAGTCATGATCGCTCCGCTGGCTGCAGACACATGGCTGGGGCGGGCGAGAGGGGAGGGGGCGCCCGGCTGGGGAGAGAGGGAGGTGCGCGCCCGGACCCCGTTTGGATACTATGGTTACTCGATCAGAGGAGGGGGGAAGAGGAGGGAAGAGGAGGGAGGAAGAGGGGGGTGGGGAGAGAAGGAGGATAGAGGAGGAGGATGGAGGAGGGAGAGGATGGAGATAGAGGGGGAGGGGGAAGGAGACGGAGGAGGAGGAGGGGGAGGAGGAGGAGGAGGAGGAGGAGGAAGAGGAGGAGGAGGCGGCGGCGGGGATGGACACAACAATGGGGCCGCAAGAGCAGGAAATTCCTTCCGGGGTGGACCGCGCCGGGGGGAGGGGGGCAGCCTGGATGGAACGCCGAGACCGCGCGCTCGGCCAATCAGCAGCGGCCCGCGGGCGGTTTCAAGATGCCCCTTCGCCTCCCCGCCACCCCCTCCCCCTCCATCCCATCCCTCGCTGCCGCCCGCCCGCCCGCCCTCCCTCCCCTGCCTCGCTGGGCTCCGCTCCGCTCCGAGACGAGAGCTGCTGAAATCATTCGGGGCTCCACGCGCCACCGAGACCCCCCCCCCCAGCCCCCGGCGGCCCCCGATCGCGCCTCCGCAGCCCCCCACCCCCGGCGCGGGCGGGAGCAACTCGCTTGCACTTGGCAAAATAAAGAGCCCTCTCTCCTTGGGTGGGGGTGGAGGGGCTGTTTTTAAAGCTTGTTTTCTATTTTAAAGTCCTGTCTGAAGGATGGGAGGTGGGGGTGGGGAACAGGAGAGCCCAAGCTTGCAGTCTTAACCCTGACACCACCCCACCTCCGCCCCGGGATTCTCCGGTCTCCTTATATAATGAGGTTGTCACTGATACTGTCAGTTGGGGCCAAACCTCCCCCCCGCCCCGCCCCAGGCGGCTGACTTTGCTGTACCCAAGGGCAAAACTTGCATTGCCAATCACTGATTCCCCAAATTCATTCAAAATTCCAAGAGAATTGCCGGGTTTGCTTGGGAGATGCTGCTGGGGAATGTCCGTCGGGAGACTTGGGTTCTTCACCCCCACCCCACTCCGCATTCCCACGCCAGCTGGCTAGCTCTGGTAACCTTGGGCAAATAACTTAGTTTCTCGGGGGCCTTGGTTTCCCCATCTGGAAAATGGGAAGGTGAGATAGGGGAGTGTGGACTGGATGAGTTTGGAGGTGGATCCCTTGCAACTCTCATGAACAGTCCGGGTTCTAACATCAGTCCTCAGGTCTCTTCTGGATCGGACAGTACACACTATGGCTGTTCAGACTGCTGTTTTAAGTGTCTTCTTGCTGCAATATTCTATAGGCTGAGGTCCCTTCCAGTTCTGACATTCCAGCTGCAACATTCTACCCTTTGAATTCCCTTCCAGCTCTGAAATTCTTTGCAACTGCAATGTCCTATGTTCTAAGGCCCCTCTGCCCCCTCGGAACCCAGAATCGGCAACTTTCTCTGCTCTAAGGCCCCCTTCCAATCTGCACATTCTGCACTCGGCCTCTTTCCAGCTCCATGGGCCATCGCTGTATTACTCAAATCACAAAAACCAAATCCACCAGTGATAATTTAGTACAAAAAAGGGTCCTCTCAAGATGGGGCTTCTTGCAGTCTGGACTTTGCTTTCTTCCAGGTCATGGCCCCCAATAGAATATGGTTGGGGATCTGCTTTCCCGCAGCATTGCGTTCCTAGAGTAGGGAAAGCAGGCAAACTGGGGTACCAGGGGCCCCCAGATCTGAGCAGTGGGGCTCAGGCTCCTGCGGTCCTCTGGTCCTGCTCCCTGCTCCCTACCGTCCACAAAAGCTCAGGTCCGGGTGATTTCTTTTCCCTTTATATTAAGTAAAAGATTTCCTACCTTAAGAAGGATCTAGCTTTCCAAAGTCTTAGCCTCCCCCCAACACACAACATTATATATAATGGGGATATCCCAAATTCACCAGTTCCCGTGTCTCTTTATAAATAAATTATGAGATTTTATTAATTATGCACGTACAGTATCTGCAAGCAGATTGCTATGTCTCTCAGTGCTTAATAAAAAAAAATTCTATACTATAGGGGTCTCTCTCTCTCTCTCTCTCTTTCTCTTTCTCTCTCCCCCCCCACCAAACAAAAAACCAAGGGGCCATGGGTGGGAGTCTGAGAGAAGAGAAGAAAGCAGGGAGGAAGAGAGCCCCCAATCCTGTATCCTTCCTCCAACCAGCCCCAGCCAAAATGTCCAGGCTCTTGTCCTTCATGTATATGGCTTAGCTGCTAGTCTGAAAACATCCCGCCGTTGAGAGGCAGGGGCTGCAGCTGTGATGGTAAACAGGAAGCCAGGGAAAGGTGGGCAGCCTGTTGGGCTCCCTCTTCTCAGAGGTCCTCACAACAGGGTTGTCTTTTCTTTCCAGCTGAAGCTTCCATTCACATGGGACAGAGCTCGAACCTGTCCTGCCCCATTCACATCCTCTTGGTCTTCTCTCCAAACATGGAAACGCTTTAGATGGAAATATGGGGGTGGTAGAGAGTGAGACTCTGTCTTTATAGCACTGCCCCCTTTGACTCTGCCTACACTGATGACTTCCAGGTCACCTGAGCACCAGAGGAGGGATGACCAGAGCAGCAGAGTGGCCAGAGCACCAGAGGAGAACCCTAGAACCACAGAGGGAACCCTGCACCGAGGGGGACGCCAGCTGCTCCAATTTCCCTTGCTCCTGACAGTGCAAGGCCCCCTCCTCCTCACAAGCTATTCTGGGGCATAGTAATGTTAGGGCAAGGAATGTTATCCCCACTTTGCAGAGGAGGAGACTGAAGCGTAGACAAGAAAAATGACTTGGCCACCATCAGACAAATGTCCGAAGAGCGATTTGAACCAAAGCATCCATTGGCTGGGGGCTCTTAGTCTGGGCTGCAGTTTGTAGGCACCTTTCAAGGGGCACGTGAATTTGGATGGAAAAAAGAAATCTTTATTTTCACAAACCTTTAACTGAAATTGTGCATTGTCCTCGATTCTCAGTGTGGGAAACAAAATCACCTCTCAACATAGACTGTTAGAACAAGGAATGGCAGAGCTGGGAGGAGCCTTAGAACAGGGAAGGTCAGAGCTGGGAGGGACTTAGAACAGGGAATGTCAAAGCTGAGAGGGAGCTTAGAACAGGGATTTCAGAGCTGGGAGGGGCCTTAGAACAGAGAATGTCAGAACCTGAAGGGGCCTTAAAACAAAAAATATTGGAACCGGAAAGATCTTCAATCACAGACTGTTGACACTGTGAAAGACTCCAGATGATAGAAAATGGAATATCCAAGCTAGATGTAGAATGTAGAAGAGAGTGTGGCGTCCCTCATGACTCTATCCTTGCTGATCTCATCACCGCCTGTGGATTTCCTTATTTCAATGCACCTGACTCTCGGATCTTCTGGTCCATCCCTAACCTCTCACCTGACTTCCAGTTTCAAATCTCCAACCTCCTATTAGACCTCTCAAACTAGACACCCCACAGACATCTTAAATTCAACATGTGCAAAACCAAATTCATTATCCACCCCCCGAAAAGAAATCCTTCCCCTCTTCCTAATTTCTCTAGTTCTGTCAAGGTTCAAAACCTCGATGTCATCCTGAACATGTTGCTTTCTCTCTCCCTGCCATATGCAATCAACTGTCAAGTCCTGCTTCTAATTTCATAGCCTCTCTCACGTGTTTCCCCTTCTCTCCTCTGACATTGATCTCCCTAATCATAGGTCTGATTATATCAACCTCTTATTCAATAAATTCCAGTGGTTCCCTATATCCTGCAGGATCAAATATAAAATCTTCTGTTTGGAATTCAAAGCCTTTCCTGACCTACCCTCCTCCTACCTCTCCAGTCTTACACCTTACTCCTCTTCCATCCAATAACACTGACCTCCTGGATGTTCCTTGAACGAGACAGTCTGACTCCCAGTTCCATGCATTTTCACTGCCTCTTCACCATGCCTCCTGGCTCATCTTCTGCCAGAAGCCCTCCCCAGTCCTCCTTAAACATAGTGCTTTCCCTCTGAGGCTATTCCCAGATTTGGAAGGGACCCCAATAACCTCAATCCAAATCCCGAATCCTCTCCATAATATTACAGTGTAACAGCAATCCCAAAGCCCACTGACATGGGACTCTCTCCTTGTTGGTGGAGATGAATGCCCTGCCCTGTGTGAAGCATGAGGCAGAGTTGGAGAGAGGGAGAGAGCTCTGACCTTCACTGGTCCCCTTTGGGGACTCTTCAAGCATTGGGTCACTTAGGTACTTCAGGTTGCTAAAATAAAAGACTGGGAAGATAGGAGAGGAGGCAGCAGGCACCATCATGTCCCCATCCCCAGCTTGCCACACTTAGAGACTTTGGGGAGTTTCCCCTTGGGTGAGATCTAGAACTGTCTCTTAGTTGAGTTGAGTTAACTTGCCTTCACTCTATACTGTCTGCTATATTTTCTCCTATGTATACTTCTCTGATTTCTGTTTTGCTATGATTTGAATAAATGGATTTCTTTGTTGTTCTCTATGCAGGATTGGTATTTAATGGGAAAGGGGTCAAGCCTTGAATATAGAGCTTGGGGTCTCCATCTCCCCAAATGACTGAACTCAACGTTATTCCCTAAACTGGTAACATTTCATTTTAGATTTCATACACATATTTTATTTTTCCCCAATTACATGTTAAAACAATTTTCTAACATTTGTTTTAATTTTTAAGTTTTGAGTTCCAAATTCTATCTCTATCTCTATCTCCTCCCTGCTGCCTGAGACAGTAAGCAATTAGATATAGGTTATACATGTGCAATCATGTAAAAATTTCCATATGATAAACTAGTAATATTTCATTTTATATACCTATTTTATTTCCCCCCAATTACATGTTAAAACATTTTTTTTAACATTTAGGTTTTGTTTTTTTTTAGTTTTGAGTTCCACATTCTATCCCTTTCTCCCTCCCTGCCTCCCTTCCTGAGACAGTAACCAATCAGATATAGGTTACACACATGCAATCATGTAAAGCATTTTCATATTATAAACTAGTAATATTTAAGAGAACAGAGAGATATAAGCCTAGCCGAGTACCCCTCTTTCTGAGAAGAACAGGGGGGTGGCCTCTGGCCCCAACTTCCTGCTTCTCCTTCTGGCAGGGACTCCAAAGTCCCCCTTGGAAAAGGGAGAGTTGGAGAAGAGGCTAGAGATGTCTCTTCTGCCTTCCTCTGAGACACACTGAGCCCTCCAAACTCTAGGTGGGAAGGACAGCTCCTTGCCACACAAGGGGCTTCTCTCCAGTCATTAAGCTTCTTCTTGGAGCCACTTGGTGTTGGAGAACTCACTGCTTTCCAAACAGTCCATTCCACTTTGAGACAGTTCTCATTGTTAGGAAGCCTTACTAAGTCAAATTTATTAGGTGCTTACTATGTTGTAGGCACTGTATTAAGCACTAGAGATACAAATCAGGGCAGGGAGTGGGGGGAACCTGCTCTTAGGGAGAACAGGAATGAAGGAGACAATACATAAGCAACCATCCACAAACAAGCTCAGGAGAGGATCTCTTTGGGGCAGTCCCAGAGGGAAGCATTAGAAGAATCAGGAAAGGCTTCTTGTAGAAGGTGGGATTTCAGAGCAGACTTACAGTAAGCCAGCAGGCAGAGGTGAGGAGGCAGGGAGGTCCTGGCAGAGGACACAGGCGGACAAGGTGCATGGAGATGGGAGGGTGGCATTCAAGGAACATCAGGAAAGCCAGTGCCCCTGCATGGAGAAGTGTATGGAGGGGAATGAGGTGTAAGAAAGCTGGAAAGTTAAGAGGGGTCAGGTTAGGAGGGACCTGAAAAGACAAACAAAATTTCTATTTGATCCTGGAGGTGCTAGGGAGCCACTGGCACTAAGTAAGGGATGCTATTGTCAGCCCTGTACTTCAGGAAGATCAGTTTGACAGCTGAGGGGAGAATGGATGGGAGTGCAGAGACTAGAGGCAGGCAGGCAGACCAAGCTGCCAGGCTATAGTGCAAAAGTCCAGGCATGAAGTGATGAGAGCCTGTCCCAGGTCAGAGATGTCAGAAAAAGCAGTGAGTGGGAAAGATATTGGGAAGGTAGAAACAACAGGTGACAGATTGGCTATGAGTTAAGCCAGAATTTTGCAGACTCACAGATGGGCACCTAAGGGCTCATCAGACCAGCCTCCATTTTACAAAAGGGTAAACCGAGACACAGAAGGGTGACGTGACAAAGTCACAACAAAGCAGCGGCCAAGCTGAGACAAGATTATAACAATCGATCACCAGATATTTTATAAGTCCTTACTATGTGCCAGGCACTGTCCTAAGTGAGAGGAATACAGAGACAGGAAGGAAGCAGCTCCTACTCTCCTGTCCTCAAGGACCTTACAATCTAGGTTAAAGGAGAATCATGTGTATTCATAGATCTACACAAAAGAGAATCAAGGAATCATAGGATCATTGAGTCTGAGTAGCAGGTGCTCTTAGAGACCATCCAGTCCAGAGGTATCAGACCTCTGTCCTGGGGAATCCATCACATTAAAATGGAATTGGGAAATGTTAGCAAAATAAATAAAAATCTCATACAACATAGATAATGTTAATTTGTGGCTAAAGTCAGCAGGCACCAAAGTATGTTCCTATCTGAGTCTGATGCTAAGAATCTAGTTTAATCCTCTCAGTCCCCTGCCTCCTAGCTCTTCTGGCTTTGGTGAGCAGCAAGTATCACCATAATAATGAGAATTCTCCCCAGACATCCTTCAATGCCTCAGCATGAGATGGAGATGACCCTGGGCTATACCAGCACATCTCTGCAAGGTCCAACCAACCAACCAATGGACCCAGTAGTGGCTGGGCTTCTGTCTGTGTCTGAGGACCATCCTACCTCAATCGGAGGCCCTGTTCCGGATTTACCACAGGGCAATGATATTCCTGACCCCAACAATTTTCCAATAATATCTAAGAAGTGACAGAGAGGCCCAGAATCTCTGATAATAGCACTCCCTTGTTTAATAAACTCCAGTGACTCCCTATCGCCTCCAGGATCAAATAGAAATTTTCTGTTTGGCTTTTCAGGTCCCTCCTAACCTTTCCAGCCTTCTTACACCTCACTCCCCTCTATATACTTCTTCACACAGGGGCACTGGCTTTCCTGATGTTCCTTGAATGCTACCCTCCCATCTCCATGCATCTTGTCTGCCTGTGTCCTATACCTGGAACTCCCTGCCTCCTCACCTCTGCCTGCTGGCTTCCTGTAAGTCTTCTCTGAAATCCCACCTTCTACGAGAAGCCTTTCTTGATCCTTCTACCCTCAAAAAGATCCTCTCTCGAACTTGTTTGTACATTTAGTCAATCTGTCAGTGAAGGGGAACTCTGGAGAAATGATAGATCCTGAAACTCTGGGCAGCATCACCAGGCCTTCTGGTTCCAAGGCTATAGCACTCCCCATTGAACCACATTGCCTCAGATCATGGAGTCTGAGAGATTCTCCCTGAGTCAAAATGTATCCTCCTTCTCATTGTGACTTCAGATCTCCAAGAAAGAGGCTCGCTTCTCAGCCTAAGGTAGGGACCAGCCAATCCCACAAACAGGCTAATTAAGGCTTCTCCGCTGCTCCAAACCAGAAAGCATTTTTTGGTCCAGGATGGGGCTAGGAGATAAGGTTCCTGGGCTATATAATAAGTCCACATCTCAGACAGGAGGGAGAGCAGAGGGATGAAATATGGCTGGCTGCTTGTTAACACAGAGCTGTGGAGTCGGGTCGTAGTCTGGGCGAGCTTGGCACCTGTTTGTATGATATGGCTGCTTAGGGAGATACCTCTTCTCCCAGCCCTTCTCCCTCGCTCGTTTTCTTGTTGAAAATGATTGGGGCTTTACTTGTATCAGTTCCTCAAAGGGAATGGCTTGGGGACACTCACACAACACAGGTTTTTTCCACACTTGGCACCCAGGGATCCAGCAGCAGACCCATCCCCCCACCCCCAAACCCTCCCCTCTCTGGCACTTGGAACTTAACAAGGCTGAGGCCCCTTTCCCTAAGTCTACTTGGAGGAGCTCTCTGCAAGAGGTAACTCAATGTGCTGAACTTCTGAACCTATTTCCCATTACACCCATCTCCCCTTAAAGCAGACCCCCTCCCTTTCCTAGAAGCACTCAGATACAGAGCTATAGCTAGGTTGGGTCACTCTTGCCTTTGTCCCCAAGACAATGACATCCAGGGGCACATATGCTTGAGACAGTTAGGTGGCACAGTGGACACAGTGCTGAGCCCAGAGTTAGAAAGATCTGAGTTCCAATGTGGCCTCAGATACTTACTAGCTATGTAGCCTTGGGCAAATCGTTTAATCTCTGTCTGACTCAGTTTCTTCAACTGTAAAATAGAAATAAAGCCTCCCCTGCCACCCCAGGGTTGTTGTGAAGATAAAATGGTCTAATATTTATAAAATGCTTAGTACAGTACCTCTCACATAGTAGGCACTTTATAAATGTTCATTCCTTCCTCTTCTCTCTACATCTGATAGCAGTAAATGCACTACATGGTTGAACTGTATTTGGCACCTTCCTACCCCCAAAATCTGTTAGCCCAAGTTAAAAAAAAATCCTGGTTATGCCTCTGCCAGACAATTTAACTAACCAAACTTTTTTTTTCAAACACCTAGTGTCTGCAGAGCTGGGTGCCAAAGGAGACCATTTCCCTCCCCTTCTTGTTTTGTGAAGGATCAGACAAATTAGAAGAAAACTACAATGCTCAGTTCTGCATGATAGGTAAGGACATTGAGTACATTGGGTAAAAACAGTCTCTGTGACCAGTGAAAGGAAAGGGTTCATGGCGAAGTCCTGGGAGGCTTCCTGGAAGAGGTGGGCTTTGAGGTAGGTTTTAAAGGATAGGGAATACTTGAACGAGGAAGGAGGTTGGGCAGCTAATTGCAGGTGGAGTTATAGATTAAATAAGTTTGGGGTGGGGAACAGCTCTGGGCATTCTGGGAGACCCAAAGAATTCCAGCCTAGGCTAACAGAGTCTTACTGTTGCTGTTCAGTCTTTGTGACCCCATTTGGGGTTTTCTTGGCAAAGATACTGGAGTGGTTGGCCATTTCTTTCTCCAGCTCACTTTACAGATGAGGAAACTGAGGCCAACAGGGTGAAGTGACTTGCCCAGGGTCACCCAGCTAGGAAGTGTCTAAGGCCAGATTGAGCTCAGGAAGAGGAGTCTCACTGGCTCCAGTCCTGATACTCTGTCTCTAGTGTATGAGATAAGGTCATTATATCATCACTATCGTCATTAGCATTTTGAGGCTCTTTAAGATTCACAAAGTGCTTTACAGATATCACTGTCTCCCTTCATCCTTACAACAGCCCTGGCAGGCAGCTGTCATTATCCCCACCTTTTTACAAATGAGGAAGCTAAGAGAGGTGAAGTGACTTGTCCAGGGTCATACAGCTAGGAAGTGTCTGAGGTCAGTTTTGAATTCAGGTCTTCCAAGCCCAGTGCTTGTAACCACTGTGCTGCCTCATAGATAATGTAGAATTTTTCATAAAGTGAAAATGTCTGAGCCCCAGCCTGTGTCCAAGGAATAGACCATAGAATGTCAGAGCTGGAGGGGCCTGAGAACAGAGGATGTCAGAGCTGGGAGGGGCCTTAGAACAGGGGATGTCAGAGCTAGAGGGGCCTTAGAACAGGAGATGTCAGGGCTGGAGGGACCTAAAAACAGGAGATGTCAGAGCTGGGAGGGGCCTTAGAACAGGGAATGTCGGAGCTGGAGGGGCCTGAGAACAGGGGATGTCAGATCTGGGAGGGGCCTGAGAACAGGGGATGTCAGAGCTAGAGGGGCCTTAGAACAGGAGATGTCAGAGCTGGAGGGACCTAAAAACAGGAGATGTCAGAGCTGGGAGGGGCCTGAGAACAGAGGATGTCAGAACTAGAGGGGGCCTTAGAACACAGAATATTAGAATTGGAATGATCCTTGGAGATCTTCTAGTCCAATCCTATCATTCTATAAAGGGAAACACAGAAAGCCAGCCCTGCTCATGGTCACTCAGTGAGTCAGTCACAGAGCCAGCAGCATATTTGTGTCTCTGTACAGTCACCTCTCAGACCCAAATGGATCATCTTGAGCATTTGCTTCAGATTCCAAGGTGACGCTGAGCATTTCCTTTTCCCCAATTTCTCAGCAGTTCCAGACTCACAGAACACCAGGGCTGGAAGGGGCCTTAGAGACTGTCTGGTCCAAACCTTTCATTTTATAATTAGCAAAACTGAGACCCAGAAAAAGTAAATCCCTTCCCTTCTCTGGGGCTCAGTTTCTCAGGGAACCGAAAGAAATGGAGGAAATGATCTACAAAGTCCCCTCTGGTTTCAAAAACCCAGGAAACGCTGATTGCTGGTGAGACATACCCAGTAAATTAGGTAAGGCAAGATGGCAGAGAAGTCCAGGGTTGAGGGTTCAAATCGTGACTGATCTGCGTCAAGTCATCTTCCTCTCTCTGGGACTCAGTTTCCTCATCTGTAAAATAAGGAGCCCTGCCTCAAGGACTGCTAAGGGGTCTTCCAGCTCTAAAGCCCAGGATGTGGACACAGCCAGGTGAAGTGGACATCCAGCAGACATCTGGAACTCAACATGTCCAAAAAAGTCATTGTTTTTCTCCCTAAACTCTGCCCCCTCCTGCCCTCCCCATTATGGTAAAGGGCAGTGCCATCGCTCCCATCCCTCAGGCTGCCAATCCAGGTGTCATCCTGGGCTCCTTACTATCTCTCCCCCTCCACATCCAAGATGGTGCCAAGGTCTTTCCACTTGACCCTCATGTCCCTCCTCTCCTCTGACGCTGCCCCCGGGCCGGTGCAAGCCCTCATCACCTCCACCCGGACCAATGCAGGAGGTGTGGAGGCTCTGCCTGCCTCATCTCTCCCCACTCCAGTCCAGCCTCTAGTCAGCCACCAAAGGGATTTTCCTAAAGCGCAGGTCAGACCATGTCACCCCCCCCCCCCGCCCCGACACACTCAGTAAACTCCAGGGTCTCCCTATCACCTCCAACACCAAACAACAAATCTTCTATTTGGCGTTCAAAGCCCTCCTCTCCTTGCCCCTTCCTGCTTTCCTCCGTGCACACAGGCACCTCACTCCCCACCACAAACTCTGGGATCAAGGACACCTGCCTTCTTTCAGCTGTTCTACAAACAAAACCTTCCGTGGCTCGAGGCATCTTCTCTGACTGTTGTTCCCATGCCTGAGGCTCTCCCACTCCACTCCCACTACGGAGCTCCCCAGTTTCCTTTAAATCCCAACTAAAATCCCATATTCTAGAGGAAACCTTTGCGGATCCTCTTCCTTCCAGGGCTTTCCCTTTCTTAATTATCTCCAATTCTTCCTACTATCAGGAAACTGATTTGTACACAGGTTAAGTGACTGGCCCAGGGTCACACGGTTATTAAGCTCTTCTTGACTCTGGTTCTCTGTCTACTATGGCACTGACCCTATTTCACGTCTAACTCTAAGTACCATTCAATGCACAAGCTCCTACTATGTGCCAGGCACTAATAGAGGTAGAGACCAAGGCCCAAGAAAAGAAGCCTCATGGAGCCTACATTCTGTGAGGGAGATAAGAAGCATATCCTATAGAGTAGGAGCTCTGCACCCACTCATTCATTGAACATTCTTTCATTCACCCATGGCTCTGTGGCTAAATTACCTTCCACCAGTCGCCATTTGTTTTCTCCCCTTCCCCTTCTTGTGAGGCAATGTGATGGAGCAGAAAAAATGTCTGGATCTGGAGTCAGAAGAGCTGGGTTCAAATTTCACCTCTGAGACTTGCCACCTTTGTGGTTTGGGGCAATTCCCTGAACCTCTCTGGCCTCAATTTCCCTATATGTAAAATGTTAGGGAAGGAAAGAAGGAAGAGAAGAAGGGAAGGAAGGATGTAAGGAAGGACGGAAGGAAGAAAAGCAAAAAGAAAGGAAGAAAAGAAGAATAGAAAGAAAAGAGGAAGAAAAAGAGGGAGGAAAAAGGAAGGAAGGAAGGAAGGAAGAAGAGAAAAGAAAGAAAAAGAAAGGAAGAAAGAAGAGAAAAGAAAGAGGAAGGGAGAGAGAGAGACAGAGAGAAGGAAAGAAAAAAAAGAAAAGAAGAAAAGAAAAGAAAATTTGGGTCATTCAGTTAGAGGGAATTTTCCAAGACCTAGGTTTGGTTTCAATTAGCAGGAGAAATTCCAAGCAACCAAACCAGGAGCTTGGAACCTCACCACCAGAGAGAGTTCCCGCTATTGGGATACCAGTCTGGAAAGGACTTTAAGAAGTCCCTGAGTGCATCCTGGGCCCTCTGAATGGAAGAGCAATGAATGCTGTCCTTCCACCCTTGGAAATGGGGGGTAGGGTTACTTGAAGGTCTGTTAAAACAGTTGTCCTCTGCCCAGTCTGGGTGCCAGTAACAATATTAGACCTTCATAGGTATTAGACCTAATACAGATATTTCCCTAACAGTGCTTTGAGGTTTGTAAATACTTTCCTTCCCTCTGCTCCCTACTTTGAGCCTCAGAACAACCTGATGTGGTAGGTTCTATAGGTATCATTGTCCCCATTTTACAGAGCTCAATTTGCTCACTTTGCAGAAGAGGGACTGAGCCCCAGAGAGGGGAAATCATGTGACCAAGGTCTCTTAGCCAGTTGTTGTTTTTGTTGTTGTGTTTGTCCTTCATTTTTGAAGAGGACCATGGCACCAGGGAAATGATGACATGACTTGGAATTGACCTGGATTTGACTGAGGGAGGACTGTGCAAGGTCACCAGCCTCACTTTCTCCTCCAGAGCCATGTGGGTCCAGTGACTGGATATTCATCAAGATAACTGAAGATGGCCCAGGATGCAATGGGAGACCCTGGCCCTTTTAGGCTAAGGCCTTTTCAGGTTCTCACTTAGAGGGAGGTAACCCCCATTTAATGAATAGGTTTAGCCAGTAGCAGCAAAGCCAGTAGCAGAACCCAGGTCTCTTGACCACCTTTAAGTCAGTGTTTTGTACTATGCTGTTTATGTATTCTAAGGTCTGACTATGAAGCTGTCAAGTTCTTCTTAATGTCTAATCTACATCCTTCCTGCTGCATTTTAAGGCCATTTGTTGTTGTCCAATTCAAGGAAGGGAACAGTTATGGAAAGGGTGCTATCCTTGGTGTCTGAAGACCTATATTTGAATTCTGGCTCCCAAATGATTCTGATCTTGGCAGAGAAGACAATATGGAGAGGAGGCTAGATGATAACACAATAAGTGGATAATACAGTAATGGTTGAATGGAGGAACCCAAAGAAGAGTAATTAATGGTTCTATGTCAGCTTGGAAAGAAGTCTCTAGTGGAGTGCCCCAGGGATTTGTGTTTGGCCCTGCACTGATTAATATTTTATCAATGACTTGGATAAAGGCATAGATGGTGTGCTTAGCAAGTAAGCAAATGACACAGAGCAAGGAGAGGTAGCTAATGTATATGTTATGTTATGTTATGTTATGTTATGTTATGTTATGTTATGTTATGTTATGTTATGTTATGTTATGTTATGTTATGTTATATTGTGTTGTGTTGTGTTATGTTGTATCATGTTATATATGGCTAACATGTATGGCAAAGTCAGGATCCCAGAAGAGCCAGACAGGTTAGAACACTGGACCAAGTCACAGAAGATGAAATTTAATAGGAGTAAATGTTAAGGTTTGCACTTGGGCCCAAAAAGTCAACTTTCCAAGTGCCAGATGAGAGGGAGACATGATGAGACCACAACTTGTATGAAAAAGATGCAGGGCAGGTGGGTTAATGGACTTTGAGATCAATATGTGATATGGTGGCCAAAAAAAAAAAAACCTCATGGGACCTTGGATGGCATTAAGGGAAGACAGGATCCAGAACTAAGGAAGCAAGAGTCCTCCAGGCCCCTGCCCCTCATCAGATGGAGGACTGGGTTCTGTTCTGGGCACCATGTTTAGGAAGGATCATAATAAGCTGGAGAGTGGCCAGAGCACAGAAAATCAAATCAATTCAAGAAACATTTCTTAAGTCTTGGCTGCATGCCAAGCTGTGGGGTTACAAATACAGAAATTTTTAAAGTCTCTGCTCTCAAGGAGACTATATTCTGGAGAGGAAGGGAAGACAGTGTGGATTGATAAGTAAAGACACATTATTTCTACACTAAATACAAAGTAACTTTGAGAGCATTGGGAGGTGAGCATTGACAGTGGGAGGTTATGAAGGGCCTTGAGTCCAAACCCCATGACTCGGTTGAGGGAATTGGGTCCATTTAGGCTAGAGAAGAGGAAACTCAGGGAACAGGAGAACTGTCTTTGAGGACTATCTGAAGGGCTGCCATGTGGAGGAGGGATGAGCCTTTCTCTGTTTGGCTCCAGAATAAATGATAGCAATAGCTACCATTTATAAAGCCCCTACTATGTGCCAAGAACTTTACAATTATTAACTCATTTGGTCATCACAACAAGTGAGGAGGATGCTATTGTTATGATACCCATTTAACAGGTAGGGAAACTGAGACAAATGGAAGTTAAGAGACTTTCCCAGGGTCACCAACTAGTATCTGAGGCCAGATTTGAACTCGGATCTTCCTAACTGCAGGCTCAAAGCTCTGTCCACTGTCCTACCTAGCTGTCCTAATTGAGAGGCAATGGTGAAGGATGGAGGACAGTGGCAAAAAGGCATATTTAAGCGTGACATCACTGTGAGAACTGTCCCAAAGTACAATGGGCTTCCCTGCCTGTGACCTTCAGACAGAAGCCGGATGACCAGCAATCCCATCTGCTGCAGAGCTGATGTTTGTTTGGTGCTGGATGGACTACATGGTCACTGAAATCTCTCCCAGCTCCAAGATTTTAGGCTTCTGGGAATGTTAGAAGGGACCTTGAAACATAGACTGTTAGAGCAGAAATCCTGGGGAGTATGGTAGATAATGAAGAATAACTGAGGAAACAATCCAAACTATGTGATTTATTAGCAAAACAGGCATGATAATAATCAATGGACTTCCCAGTCAGTGCAAAGAGCCTGAATGTGGAGTGAGGCAGATTTTTGTGTACTAAAAACAGTTAAAAAGAAAACAAGTAATTAGGTAGAAAGGAAAGAGATCCACCTGGGAGATTCTCAAGGAAAAGGCTAGAATGGAATTTAAAGGCCATCTACTCCAACTGCCATATTTTACAGATGAGGAAATGGAAGCTGAGAAGAGAGGCCACACAGTGAAAGAGTCCTCACGAGTAGAGTTTATAGTTGGTTGGGATCAACTCATTATTATGTACCAACTCTATGCCAGGCACTGTGCTGGATATTCCTCAAAGAACTCACATTCCAGGGAGACAACATGTGCATAGAGAGAAATAGACAGAATAAATATAAAGAGAATGCATACAAATAAGTACACGGTAGTTAGAAGCCAGGTGGTCAGGAGATAGGGACACTAGGGATTGGCAGCATCAGGAAAGGCTGTATATGAGGATATGAGCTGTATCTTGGACAAAAAGAGGGAATTTTGGAGATGGAGGTGAGGCAGAGTGCATTCCAGGCACGGGAGATGGCCGGGGCAGAGGAGAGGGAGTGTGAAAAACAGAAAGTGTAAGCTACATCGCAGAGCATGGAAAGGAGGATAATGTGCAATGAGGTTGAAAGGCTAGGCTGGAACCAGGTTCTGAGGGGCTCTAAAGACTGACCAGTGGAGTTTCTATCTGAGAGGAGAGGTTCGAGGAAGCCATTGGAGCTGAGTAGGGGAGTGACAGGATCAGATTGATCCTTAAAGAAGGACTAGAATTTAAGAATACCTCAAAGGACCACACTGTGTCAATTGATATGATACTTTTTTTTTCTTCTATCCTTAAAGCAAAGAAAACAGAGATGATAGAATGAAGATTTTTATTTCTATGTAAAATTATAAAATCTGCTTGTATTGAAAGTACATTTGAACAGATGGGAGAAATTATAATAAAATTATTTTTTAACGTTGTGTTAATTGAAGAACCTTGTCCTTCTAGTGTTGAGGAAAACCATTTGGGCCACAATGTGGAGGACAGACCAGAGTGGGGAGAGACTTGGGGCAGGAAGACCAATAAGGAGGCAGTTGTAATAACAGGGGTGGGAGGTGAAGAGGAACTGAACTAGGGTGAGCAGAGAGAAGATGTCAGATGAGAGAGATGTTGTGCAGGTAGAAAAGGCCAGATTTGGCAATGGACTGAATGGGAAGTTGTTGTTCGTCCTTCGTTTTTGAAGGGGACCAATGACATCATGGGGTGATATCTTGACTTTCAGTGTAAACTGGATTTAAATGAGGCAGAACTGCATGTATGTGGGGTAAGGGAGAAGGAGGAGTAGAGGTTAATGCCAAGGTTACCAATTTCTGGGAGACTGGAAGAACTGTATGGTCTTTGACAAAAATAGGGGTAGATGTTGGGAGAAGTTAAGGACAATATGACTCTGAGACATCCAGCCTGAAATGATCAATAGGCAGAAGGTGATGGAGAGAAGGGAGCTCCGAGGATAGACTAGGGATAGATAGAAAGATGTATGAGGGACTCATCTGCACAGAGATGGTAGTTACACCCATGGGAGCTGCAGGGAGCACAGGAAACAGCCTTAGAAAACACTTGAACTTAGGGGGCATGATATGGATCATGAAAAGTAAGGGGACTGAGAAGGATTGGTTGGATAAGTAGGAGAAGAACAGGGAGAAAAATAGCATCACAGAAACCCAGAGAAGAGACAGAAGCCAGGAGGAAGAGGCTGGTCAACAGCTGCGATTCAGCAGATAGACCAAATAGGGCGAGGAATGAAAAGAGACCATCATATTGGGCATTTAAGAGATCATTGGTAACTTTGGAAAGAAGTTTCGGTTGAGCTGGAGAAGTCAGAACCCCGGATTATTACAAAGGGCTGAGGAGGGAGGGGGGAGGAAGTGGAAACAAGTCCTGATGAGTTTTTCAGGAGTTTGGTTGAGAAAGGGAAAAGTGATATAGGATCATTTAAGGGACCAGAAAATGGGAGGGGATGGGATCAAGGGCACATAAAGAGGAACTGGCCTTATGTAGCAAGGAGATGTCTCAGGTCTCCTCCACCTCATACAATTCTATGGTCTCTGAACTCAGAAGCAAGGCATTTCAGGGCTCAGGAAGGTCCAGGAAGCTTGGTTCCTTGGTATGCCTTTGGGCAAGTCACTTATCAACCTTAGGCCTCAGTTTTCTCATCTGCAAAAGGAGCAAGTTGAACTAGATGACTCTGAGGTCCCTTCTAGCTCTAGGCCCATGATCCTTTGATTCTGTGGTTTCCAAGAGGTGGTTCTTTTGACTGACACCAATACTTCAGGAATCAGAGAATCTCAGAGAAGGAAGGACCAGGGCAGCCCAAGCCTAGTGTCTGAAGCAGAATCCCCTTGACAATAGGTCATCCACCCTTGGCAATTGGCCATCTACCCTTGGCAGTGGGTCATTCACTCTTTGAACAAATAGAAGGAAGGTAGCAGAATTCAAGGGGATTAGAAAAGGCTTCTTTTGATGAAGGAGACAACAAACAAATAACTATATACAAACAAGGTAAATAGACAGACATAGACAGACAGACAGATAGAGATCTCTATGATGTATTAAACACAAGCAACAGAAGGAAAGTGCTAGAATTAAGGGGGCTCAGGAAAAGCTTGGTGTAAGGAGCTCATTGCACTTTGGAACAATCCTCAAGATGGCCCTAACCCTAAATACCAGCTCTCATGCTCCCCCTGGGTCTTCTCTTCTCTTCTGCAGGCTAAATATCTCTAATTCCTTCATCTTATCCAAATATGGCACAACCATCCCAGTTGTCCTCAATTGCTGTCCAGATTTCTCAATATCTTTCTTAATTATGACATTTAGAGACGAACCAACACTGGAGATGTGGTCTGACCAGGGCAGAGTACAGTGGGACTTTCACTTCCCTATTCCTAAAACCTTTCATCCTTCCATTAATGCAGCCCAAGATCTCAGCATCTTTGGGAGCCGCCCTATCACACTGCTTACTCATACAGACCTTGTAATCCAATAAACCCTGCCCCAGATCTTTTCCCAACCAATCATTGTCTAACTTTGCCTCCTCCATCCTGTCCTGGGATTCCTATTTCTGCAAGAAACAGATTGGGATCAGTAAGTCCTAAGGGCCAGGACCTCATCCTTGTGGTCTTTACAGGGTCCCCCGAGATTGATAGAAAAGATCCCATGAAGACCCTCCACAAAGGCTCTGAGACAGCTCACCTCATCCATCCAAGGTGCTTGCTGAGATGAGCAGAAGCTCTCTGATTTAGAGCCCTGTCCTTCAACCCCTCTTAGGCTGAAGGGTGGAGCTTTGGCAGGTGGGAAGCTAAAGGAAGCCTGGGGCCAATGCCCCACCCAAGGCCTCTACCAGAAAGATTTCTCCAGGGCCACTGATTTCTGATCTTCCACCCATTTTGATGGTGAAACTTAAGTACTACTGAGCAAGGCAAACCAAGTCCAGCTGACAGAAGGTTTCCCCAAAAATATTAGGGTGCTCTCTGAAACATCCACCTCAGCAATCCTAGTTCTGCTCTCTGAGGCCAAGTAGAAGAAATTTAATATCTCTCCCACTAGATAACCCACCAGCAACCTGATGACAGCTTTCATGTCCCACCCCCCACCCCAACCCTTTCTTCTTCTGGCTAAAAGTCTGCAGTTCCTTCTGCCTTTCCTTGTGTAGCCCAGCCTTTGGTCTCCTACCCATCCTTGGTGCCCTCTTCTGGAAATTCTCCAACTTGAGAAATCTCCTTCCTAAACTGTGCTGCCTGGAGCTCTGACCAGAGGTCAGCAGGGCTACCAGTCATCTCTCTACTCCTAGGTACCATGCCTGAAGACCACATGGTCTGTAATGTCACAATACTAACTCATCCACAGTTTGTGGTCTACTAATACCCACAGATCTCTTCTTTTTTATGCTTGGCCAGCTGTGGCCACTCTGTTCTTGCAATGGTGCCACTGATTTTTTGGAACCCAAATATAAGACTTTATATTTGCTTTCATTCTCAAAGGATTTGTGATTTCATTGTCAGAGCTACCCCTTCCACCAAAATAGATGGGACCCTGTTCCCTGACAGTGAATTTCTATGAGCAAAAATTCATCACCCCAGTGACAACAACAAGTACTTAATAAGTGCTTACCATGTTCCAGTGCCAAGTGATGGGGACACAAAGTAAGTGCTTAATAAAAGTTGACTGTCTACAGCAAACCCAAGACTGGCCCTCAGGAAACACATACCAATTCTGAGTCTTCCCATGTAGATAGGACCCATCAGAGCTTGTGAACCTACTAGGATCATCTCTAGCCACAATGAGGAACCCTAGAATCAATGGCTTAGAGGTGGAAAGAGCCCTTCCAGGTCCCAGAATCCAGCCCTCTTCTCTTACAGATGAGGACCAAAGAAGAGGGCTCTCTAAAACCTCAACTTCTTGAATTATTCTAGCCTGATGAGACCATTTGGATCCAGATTCTGTCTCTACTGGGTTAGCCATGTAAAAGCTTCAAGTCACCCACAGTACTGATGATTATGGCCTTATCTTTCATTCAAACCTTTAAAAACAAACTGACTTTCCCTCTCTGACCCTCAGTTTCCTCATCTGTAGAATGAGTGGTTTGGACTAGATGACCTGGAGCCTCCAGCGCTAGATGGCACCATTGGGCCGGGAGTCAGGAAGACTCATCCTCCTGAGTTCAAATCTGGCTTCAGACACTTACTAACTGTGTGACCCTGGGCGAGTCACTGAACCTTGTTTGCTTCAGTTTTCTCATCTGTAGAATGAACTGGGGAAGGAAGTGGCAAACCACTTCAGTATCTCTACCATGAAAACCCCAGGTGGGGTCAATGGAGAGTTGGACACAGCTGGAGGTCACGGCTGAAACAACTGAACAACAACAAAATAAGTGGGTTGGTCTTCAATGCTTCTTAAACTGTAGGGTGAAACCCCATATGGGATGGAGAAAAATTTGGCAACAGCAAAAGGTTTCTGAATGCACAACGACCAAAGATCAATTAAAAATCAAACACGCAATAAATCCAAGGTGCTTCTGGCAGTGCTCGCCCATGGTGCATTGAGCAGCTTCACTGCAGCCTTAGTTCTGAACACAGAGCACTCGCGCTCCAGCAGGCCATGCAACACCAACGAATACTGCCGAAATGAATAGTGGAAAGGGGTGGAATATAAGTGGAAAAAGTTTAAGGAGCCCTGGTAGATGGTTTCCAAGGTCCCCTCCAGCTCTAAATCCTCCATTGCAGGAAAAGAACAGAGCTCCTGTGTTAGATCCTTTGACGTAAGCTGGCTCCTCCTCTAGCCCAAACAAGATCATTCTGTCTCTTCTTTCTAGTTTACCCATAATCACATGCCCTGTACAAAACTGCAATCTTTCTCTCTCAGGCAGAACGATGTGTGTGTGTGTGTGTGTGTGTGTGTGTGTGTGTGTGTGTGTGTGTGGAGAGAGAAGACATTGGAGCTGGGGTCAGAAAGACCCAGGTTCAAATCCTCCCCCAGATACTTACTAGCTGTATGATGCTAGGCAAGTCCCATATGCTCTCCGTGCCTCAGTTCCCAAATCTATTTAATGAAGGGGTCAATCAGTGGTCTCTGGGGTCTCTTCCAGGTCTAAATCTAGGATCCAGTGAAAGTCTTTGATCACTTGCTAAACAAGCTTCCTCTCTGTCTAGGCTCCTGGTGTTCCTTCTTGGCCTCAGGTTGAAACTGTTCTCCCCAGAGCCATCTGGAACTGGAATTCATTGTAAGCGGTAACAAGGAAATACCTCAAAGCCCTAGGACACAGATACCTAACATGAGGTAGACACTCCATAAACACTTGGCAAAAGTCACCACCACCATATAATCCAGTAGCATTGGCTGATCCTAATGGCAAAGAGTTATGGTGGAGGAAGGGAGGGGAGGGTAAATGCATCTGCCAGAGACATGAAGGATCTTCTCAATGGCCACCACTCCTCTTGGTGACAATCAACTGGTTCTAGAAGAATCCACATGGGAATATTCTCTAGCGTTGGGAATCCTATGCTAGCCATGTTTCTTAGGCCTAGTTCCAATCCCAGATCTCCTATCACATAGCTAGGACACTTGTACTGGACCACATCAGGCAGGAAAGGCCCCATCTTCGACATTAGGGATCTCTCTTTCCCCACTCCCCGCAACTAGCCTGCTCTCTAAGTTTATGCATCACTATCAGTTCAGTCCATTTGGGATTGGCATGAGGCAAACAGAGGAGGACAGAAGTGGAAAGGAACCACACAAATCATCCAACTCAAGCCCCTTTTATGAAGGGAAAACTACACAATTAATGCTTATTGACTGATTAAAGCCCAATGGCAGAAGATGACCAATTCAGGGTCCTACAGTAAATCAGTGATCAATCCAAGAGTGTAACTTAAACAATCTGATGTATCCTATCTTATGCCCTTGGGAGAGTGAGGACCCCTGAGTAGAACCTTACTGGTCTTCCCTCCTCTGCAGGCAGCTGGAAAAAATGGTGAAAGTGCCTTGAACAAGTCTGGTTTCTAGGGATGATGATCACAGATGAGAGCTGACCCCAGACTAGTCTCCTGAGGCTCTTTTCTGAAAGTGTGATTCTGAAGGCAGACCCCTGCCTATACACCTAAGGGCTAACATCTTGCAGAAGCCCATACCCTCACAAGCACCCACTGGAACCCCAGTTCTGTCATACCCCCAAACTCTGCCTAAAGGAATTCCTGAGGGATTCTCTCTAGAAGAAATTGCCAACAGCCTGTTTGTTTTCTCTATTCTGGGTCCGTTCACCAAGACCTTCCTTCTCTTCCTCATCTCTCAAAGCCCTTAGATTTTATGTTAATAATTCTGTTCTTCTCCCTAAACCTAGGATCCCTCCCACACAATGCCTCTAGGCTTCAGCCCTCAGCTCTGCTCAATCAAGATGGGTTAGCCTGGTAAGCATCTGCCAGTTGTCTCTGAAACAAACATTAACTGAAAATGACCATCTCTATAACTTCATGACCATTTGCTTGGTCTAGTCAGCAGGACCTGAGATCCACCCTCAAACCCACCAGGACATTTTGTTTTTCCTTCCAATTCACCTATTTATCTTGGTCACATTCCAAAGCCAAGAGCCTTTCCTGATCTCACACAAAATACTGCATCTCTGTGTCTTCATACTAGCTGCCTCTAATGCTTTCCCTCCTTACCCGTTTCTAGAGTCCTTGGTTTCATTCAATACTCGAGCACTACCTTCTCTAGGGGGTCTTTCCCAGTGTTCTCAACTGTTATAGCCTTTCTCAGGTCAATAGTAAGTCAACAAGCATTTATTAAGCACCTACTATGTGCCAGGCACTGTGCTAAGCACTGGAGATTTAAAGGAAGGCAAAGGTCAGTCACTGTCTTCCAGGAGCTTATATTCTAGGGGGGAGTAATGTGAAAACAACTATGGAAGAAAAAAGCTATATCCAGGAGAAATCTGAGGGAAAGCACGAGCAATAAGAGGGATCTAGGAAAGCTTTCTAAAGAAGGCGAGATCTAACAGGGACTTCAAGAAGGCCAGAGAACTCAGGAAGTGGCAATGAGGAAAGGGGGACAGCCTGGGGGACAGACAGAAAAAATGCATGGAATCAGGACATGGAGTGTCAACATGAGGAACAGCAAGGAGGCCAGTGTCACTGAATTGTAGAGGACATGGAGGGCAGTAAGGGTTAAGACTGGAAAAGTGGAAAGAGGCAACATTATTAAGGGCTTTAAAATCCAAACAGAGGCTTTTCTATTTCTCTGCAAAGTTACCTTATATCTACTTTCCATGTGTGTATATATATGTATATATATACATATATATATATATACATATTTATGTATGTATGAACATGTCTCCCCTTGTAGAATGTAAGCTCCTTGAGGGTAGAGACCATGTCTTGTAATTGTATAGCTCTCCTCTAAGGCGCATTCTTACAGTTGTAGTTTGGGATTGCCAGGGATGGCTAACTGCTTCTCCCCCGAGGATGTAAGGGCAATCCTAAAGGGCTACACTTCTAGTACTCTCACTCATGAGCCCCCATCAGCTGTTCTTCCCACTGATAATCAGCTAGGCTTAATTAGCTTTTACAAAAGGTATTTATTAAACACATCGGAAGAACAGTTGTAAGAAAACACTCTCCCTTCACCTCTAACCAGAGGCATAGTTTCCCCTTGTACCCACAAGGTCCCTGGGGATAAAGTCCTTTTTGAGGTGACAGTATTTGCCTTGACTATAACTTGCTGCTCTCAGGTATATGCCTTATCTCTGACCAGTTCCTCTCTCTAATGATATGGTCAATGTCAAGAGGGGGAGGATAATTCCTTCTGGGCTCACTGTCAGCTCCTTTCTGTTTCCCTCAGGTAGGTACAAGGGTCTACCTCCTGAAGGTTCTTCCAAGACTGGAGTCCTCCACTCTTTGACTGATTTGCCACCAAAGTGAGCTAACTACTAGATTAACTACTCTTTCTATTCCTTAAATATTGAGATTATTCTGTTAGTTAATTGATTGATTAGTTGGTATGATGGTGGAGATTTTGGAATGTGGAATTTTTAAAAAAGTTCCACATCAGGAAAATGTTGAGGATGAAATTTAATGCATCAGACTTGGTAGGTGACAGAGATTCCTCTACTAAGAATATACACTAAGGAGGTCATGGATGAGAAGAAAGCTCCCACATACACTCAACTGTTTATAGCAAAATTTTCTATGGTAACCAAGAATTGGAAACAAAATAGATCTCCTTTGATTAGGGATTGGCTAACAAATTGTGGTACATGAATGTAATGTAAACTCAAATAGCATGCATGAATGGAATGGAATATGCTCCAAGAAATTGTGAATATCATGGATACCAAGAAACATGGAAAAGCTTGCATGAACTGATACAGGGTAGAGTAAGCAGAGCAAAGAAGAAATGTATACATATGCATGTATGTATACAATGACTACAACAATGGAAATGGAAAGAGCATCAACCACAAAGCAATTGAAAGTGGATTTTGCAAAATTGCAAAGAACCAACACGGCTCCAAGGGAGAGATGTCAGAAGATACCTTCACCATTCTATAGCAAAACTGAAAGGACTACAGGTGTGGAACATTGCAGATCTTTTCCAACTTTTGCCATGTATTAATCAGTTTTGCAGATTTTTCCCTTTTCTTTTCTTTTTTTTTTCTTTAAAAAATATTACTTGCTATACAGGATAGCCCTGGGAGGGGAGAAAGAAAGGGATGCTGAGAGGAATTTTGGCAATGTGAAAACAAAAGATATCAATCTTATCTTTTAAAAAAAAGAATTGGCATGTCAGTGATAAAATTCCCATGTTGCACCAGGGAAACACTAGTTTGATTCCTGACTGATAGCATTCAGTTAGTCAACACATATTTATTTAGTGCCAGGTCTTGTGTTTAGTTCTGGGTATACAAAGACAGAGACATCACAGAGCTTGCCTTTAAGGAGCTTACTACTGAATGAGGGAAAAAAACATACACAGAGAATTATAATGAGAGGGATGAGTATGAAGGAGAGATCTAGGCAAAGTATGATGGAGAATTTGAAGAGAGAGATCCCCCGCACATGGATGAATAAGAAAGAACTTCAAAAGACTTATATGAACTGACGCTAAGTGAAATGAGCAGAACCAGGAGTACATTGTATACAGTAACAGCCATATTGTGTGATGACTGACTTTGTTAGACTTAGCTCTTCTCAGCAATGCAAGGTTCTAAGACAACTCCAAAAGAGTCATGACGGAAAATGCTATCTACATCCAGAGAAAGAGCTCTGGACTCTGAATGCAGATTGAAGCCTACTATTTGCTCTCTTTTTCTTTTGTTGTTTTGCTTTGTTTCTACTTTCTCGTGGTTCTTCCCATCGGTTCTAATTCTTCTTTACATCATGACTAATGTGAAAATAGGTGCAATATGAATGTATAAGTGGAGCCTATATCAGATTGCATGCTGTCTTGGGGAGGGGGAAGGGGGGGGAGAAAATTTAAAACTCAAAATCTAATGGGAGTAAATGTTTAAAACTAAGAATAAATAAATATTTTTAAAAGCACTTCATGGAACAAGGGGCAACTGAGCTGGGCTATGAAGGGAAGGGGCACTAAGGGGCAGAGATGAGTCTATAATAGGCATGGGTGAAAGTCTGAGCAAAGACACAGATGGGAGTTAGCAAAACAAGACCCAGAGTGAGAGAGTAGCCTGGTTTGGGTCAAAAAAGAGTCCATGGAAGGAAGTGATTGGAGAAGCTTGGCAAGGTCATCAGGAACCAGATGGTCGAAGGCCTTGAATGCCGGGACCCAGAGTTTGTTCTTCATTCAGTAGGGCACCATTCAGGGGGCTCCATGACAGACATGACATATGGCGGAGCTGAATTCACGTCATAGCCCTAACCATCTGCATGACCTTGAGCAAATCACTTCTCTCCAAGCCTCAGTTTCCTCATCTGTACAACATTGGGACCAAGCTACGTCCCTCGGGTCCCATCCCCAGTCTCAAGTCCTATCTTCCCAGGAGAGCTGGTGGAAAAATAGAAAAGTGAATGATCGATCATCCGGGGCTGGGAGAGGAGGAGGAAAGCTCCGGGAAGAAGACAGGCCTGACGAGCCCTCGATGGATGGGCAAGAATCAGATGGCTGTGTTGCACTGTGGAATGAGTGCTGGATTTGGAGACCAAATGTTCCCCTGCCTGCGAACTTTAAATCAGCGGTCCAGGGGGAGAGCACAAGGCCTAAAGGCAGAGGAGGCCTCCGACGATCACTACTTATGTGGCCTTGGACACATTTCTCTATTTTGCTAAGCCTCTGTTTCCTTCCCTGTAAAATGAGGGGGTAAAAGGAGGTCGTCTTTAAGACCTCCTCAGGCTCTAATCTGATGGCCTAAGCATTAGCCAGACTTCTGACTGGACCAGGCATCTCTTCCTCTCCTCCACCAGGGCCAGCTTATACAAGAAACAGCGGTCCCCTGGCTCATGGTGTCTCTGCAGCATTGCCTGCCCTGAACAGCAGCCAAAGATTACAAACTGCAGCCATCCCTTTGGCTGGGGCCCTGGGCAGGACGTCACTGGCTAGACCAGCCAGGGTCTCCCAAGGGACCCTAGTAAGAACAGAGAAGCACGATTGGGGGAAACTGCTGGTTGGAGGGAACTGGGCCAAGCAAAGGTAGGGCAGAGAAGCATGGGGTGCAGGGTCCGAGGGCAGAAGATCACAGGATTTCAAGCTGGGAGGGGACAGAGAATATAGAACATCAGAGCCAGAGTAAGAGTCCTAGAACGCACAACATCAGAGCTAGAGAGGGTCTCAGAATACAAAATGTCAGAGCCAGAGTAGGGGTCCTAGAACACACAACATCAGAGCTAGAGAGGGTCTTAGAATGTGGAATGTCAGAGCCAGAGTAGGGGTCCTAGAACACACAACATCAGAGCTAGAGAGGGTCTTAGAATGTGGAATGTCAGAGCCAGAGTAGGGGTCCTAGAACACACAACATCAGAGCTAGAGAGGGTCATAGGATGTAGAATGTCAGAGCTAGAGTAGGGGTCCTAGAACACACAACATCAGAACTCGAGAGAGTCATAGGATGTAGAATGTCAGAGCTGGAAGGAACTTTTTGAGATGACACAGTCCTACCCTTTCCTTTTATACGGGAGGAAATCTGGGTCCAGAGCAGGGATGGGATTTGCTTACGTGTCAGCAAAACTGAGATCTGTCCTTATGTATTCTGACTGCAAATCTATAACGTCACCATGGAAAGAAAGGGAAAGAAAAAAAAAAGCAGCTGGTCAGGACTGAAGGTCGAATGATAGGAAGGTTCCATAAAGTCAGGCAGCTTGAGTACAGTCCTGGCTGGATACCGGGACAGTCTTCACACTCAAAGACCTTTACTGTGCATCTAACTGCTTAATTTGAGAGTTAGAAAGGACCTCAGAGGCCATGTAGTCATCCCCCACCGCTCATTTTTTCAGATGAGGAAACCGAGTCCCTAAAATGCTAAGTGACTTGCCCAGGGTCACCCACTCAATAATCCCTTCCTATGCATAGGTCAGGCACTGTGCTAAGGGCTGTGAGTACCTAAAGTAGGATTTGAACTTGGGTCTTCTGGACTTGATGCCCAGTCCTCTGCCTACAGGTTGGACCACATCCAAGTCCTTAGGTCCGCATGAGAATCTAACTCTAGAAATGACCTCATTTTCATCATTAATAATTACAGCTCCCACTGATGCAATGCTGTGAGATTTACAAGACATTCTACTCACAACAGCCCTGGGAATTAGCCATGCAAGAGTAATTATTCCCATTTCATAGATGTAAACACTGAGCCTCAAGAAAAAATGTCTTAGCCAAGGTCCCATGACTCCTTGATGGCAGGCTCTAGCTGGCTTATCTCTTTATGTCTTCAGAGCCTGGCACTGAGCAGATGCTTAATGACTCAGTAGTCATAGATTTGCCCGAGAAGTGCTTGGTATTAGTTAAGGAGGGGCGGGATAGAGGAGGGAGAGGAACCCTTTCCCTTGACTCTTGACACATTTCGCCCTTTCAACAACAGCTCAGTGCTCCTGGCTCCAAGCAGTCATTCCCACCCACTAACTAATCCATAAGGAGCTGAACCTCACAATTTCCAAACTGGATACCCCTCAAAGTAGCCTCAGGGGAATCCTAGAATGTCAGAGTTGGAAAGGAAGTCAGAGGGTCTCTAATCCAACCTAAACGTGAATCCCTCCTATGACAAACCTAACACTTATTTGCATATTGTGTCCCCAATAAAAGACAAGCACTTTATGAACAGGGACTGTTTTTTTCATTTCTTTGTGTCCCCGGTGCTTACCATAGGGCTTAGTATACAGCAGGTGCTTAATAAATGCTTGTTGCCTTGACTAATAAGGGTTCATCGGCTCACCTCCAGTGAGAGGGAACCTCCACTTCCAGACTGCTCCAAACCAGAGGAAATCATTCCCAACATCGACATCGGAGCTAAATGCCCCATTTGCACTTTCAACCATTGTTCCTGTTTCTGCCCTCTGGGGTCGTCCAGAACAAACCTAATCCCTTTTCCAAGACAGTCCTTCAGATACTCAGTGATTGTATCCTGGCCTCCCTGAATCTTCTCCAGCTAACCATCCCTACTTCCTTCAGCCAATCGTCCATGCTTAATGACCTCTAGACCCTCCAATATCCCCTTGGCTCCTACTGTCCTCACGGTCTGCCTGGGGGTGGGAACCCATCAACACTCTAACATCCCAATGTTTGTCCTCTTTCCTAAAGAGATCTTAGGGGAAGTCAGGACTTCCACGAATTTAGCTGATTCCAACAAATATTTCTTTGAATGCCTACTGTCTGCATGGCTGTACAGGTAGGAACAAAGATGGGGCAAGCAAAGTGCTGCTGGTCTACCTGGAGCTTGGGTATGGAGGGAATGTAATGGCCACACAAAGAAGTGTGATATGAGGTGGAATAGAACAGGGAGGAGTGGAAGGAAGAACCAGACCAAAGGCTTGGGGACATGGGAGCAGGAAGGCGACACTTTCAGCTGGGAAAGATTAAGAAAGGATGGATGGAGAAATTACAGAATCTCAGGGTCAGAGGGGACACAGGAAGGAAGGAGAGATGGAGGGAAGGAGGAGGAAGGAAGGAAGGGAAGAAGAAGTGAGGGATGGAGGAAGGGAGGAAGACAGAGAAAGAGAGAGGAAGGAAAGGAAGGAAAGGAAGAGAAGGAGGAAGGAAGGAAGGAAGGAGAGATGGAAGGAAGGAAGGAGGGAGGGAAGGAAAGAAGGAGGAAAATGGAGGAGAGGAGTGTTTATTAAGCACCTGCTGTATGCCAGGCACTAGGCTAAGCATATACAGATGTTATCCCATTTGATCCTCCCAACAACCCTGGAAGGTAGATGCTATTAATCCCCATTTTATAGTTTACAGCAGACAGAGGCCCAGGACTACATGGTAAGCTAATATGCCTCTGAGATGAGATTTGAACTCAGCTTTAGCTAACTCTACATCTAGCTCTTTAACCACAAAGTGGATAGAGCTTTGAAGGAAGGCCTGGGTTCTCCAGACAGAAATGAGCAGGGAACAGTAAAGTGGAGAGAACAAAGGACCCCAACTCTAGATCCTGCCTCTAGATCCTAGAACCTCTAGAGCTCTGCCATTTACTGCTCATTAGAGGATTAGGGTTCAAATCCTACTATTGAAACTTATTTACCTGGGGGCTCTTGGCTTCTGTTTCCTGTTCGTAAAGTGATGGAGGTACTCAGCAACCAGCTCTAAATCTTTGATCCTGTGCTCTGGGTTCAACTCCAAGTCTGGCCACGGATAAGCTTTATGACCTTGGGCAAGTCACCCCTCTTTCTGACTCAGTGTAAGCTGAGGTGGAACTAGAAAAGCTGGAAGGTCCACAGAGGGATTCCAGGCATCTGGGATGTGCCTGTACAGGACAGCAGCCACTTCGCCTGGCTGTGGGAGCAGTTCAGGCCGTACTGAAGGAGAGCAGGAAAGTTGGACCGGACCCAGACTGTGCCAGGCTTTGTTTGCTGGGCCAGGGAGTTTCTATTTCGTCCCAAAAAGAACAAGGATTCACTAAAGAGTTTGGAGCAGGGCAGTGACATGTCTCCGGAAGGTAATTTTAGCAGCTGTGTGGAACAGAGATCAGGGAGGAGAGAGGAGAGAGGCTTGGGGCAAGGAGCAGCCTGCTGTTGAGGCAAGCAGCCAGGTGAGAGGTTATGAGCACCTGAGCTAGGGCGCTGACTGTAGGCATGGAGAGGACCAGTCAGGTCTGAGAGGTGTATGTGATGGGATGAAGGAGGGGAGGGAGGATGGGGAAGGAGGAGGGAGAATAGGGAGGGAGGACAGGGAGAGGGAAACTAGGGAAGGAGGATGGGCAGGGAGGACAGAGTAAGGAAGGACAGGGAAGGGAGTATGGGGAGAGAAGACAGAGGGAGGGAGGAGGGAGGAGAGAGAATAGGGAGGGAGGAGAGGGGGAGGGAGACTAGGGAGGGAGAATAGGGAAAGGAAGATGGGGAGGGAGAATGGGGAGGGAGGAGAAGGGGAGAGGGGAGACAGAAGAAGGGAGGACAGAGGAGAGAGAATAGGGAGAGAAGATGGGGGAGGAAGAATAGGGAGGGAGGACAGGGAGAGGGAGGTTGGGGGAGGGAGGTTGGGGGAGGGAGGAGTCCCACCTAAGAAACTTTTAACCCAGGACTTCAATTAAGATGGATATGAGGAAGCTAAGCTGCTACGATGACTGACAGGCAACTCCCTCTCTCCTCTACACCCCAATCTAGCACTGGGCTACCAACACACTTCTAACACTTGGCACTCATATTTTCCCAGATTTAGGCAGGTAGGTAGCACAGTGGATAGAGCACTGGGCCTGGAGTCAAGAAAACTCAAGTTCAAATTCAGCCTCAGACACTCAATAGCTGTGTGACCCTGGGCAAGTCACTTAATCTCTGTCGACCTCAGTTTTCTCAGTTGTAAAATGGGCATGATAATAGCACCTACCTCCCAGGATTGTGGTGAGATAATAATTGCAAAGTGTTCAGCAGAGTGCCTGCCTCACATTAGGGGCTATATGAATATTAGCTATTGTTATGAATGCTAATTAGATCCTCCTCAGCTTAGCTTTGCCCAGGGCAAGCAGGTGGCATGGTGGATAGAATGCCAGGCCTGGAGTCAGGGAGACCTGAGTTCAAATAAAGCCTTAGATTTACTAACCTTGTGACCCTGGGCAAGTCACTTAACCCTGTTCACCTCAATTTTCTCATCTATAAAATGAGCTGGAGAAGAAAATGACAAACCATTCCAGTATCTTTGCCAAGAAAACCCCAAAAAAGGGGTCATGAAGAGTCAGACACAAGCGAACAACAACCACCAAATTCCTTTGCCCTCTTTTCTCTCCATCTTCTTTTGCGCTCACCGGGTACCCATTCCCCTCACTCATGGAGTGTAAGTCTCCAGGAGGGAGGAAACAATGTGTATTATTATTATAATTATCTTATCCATCTTTAGCACAGAAGACAGGGCTTGGTACCTTTTTTATTTTGGTTTCTTACTGGACCTGTCATTTCATCCGTGTCGGGCATTTAGAATGAGGAAATCCCTCTACCAAAGCACTTTGACAATTATTTGTCAACCAATAGTCCTGGAGACTTGGAGGACTGAAAGGTTAAGTGACTTGCCCACCAGAGTCCCACAGTCCCCTTCCCACCCTTCGCCTCCCCATCTCTGGCTTTGTATATATCTGGAACTTAAGAAATGTTATTGAATCGAGATCTGAGGTCGAATCCTGCCTCGTCCCTGCTTAGCCCTGTGATTCTGGGTGAGTCATTGCCTCAGTTTTCTCACCAATGAAGAAGGGATAATCATGGCATCTCCCTCCTGAGGTTGTGGGGAGGATCCAGTGAGTTGTGTGTAAAGCGCTTTGTAGACATGAAATTTGTGAAATGAAATCCACAGCTGCCTGTGGCAGCTTCGAGTCGTAAAGACCATTCTAACAAGGGCTGTCAATCAGTCAGGGAGCATTCAGTAAGTGCCAACTGTGTGTCAGGGACTGGGCTAAGGATTGGGGATAAAAAGAACAAAGCCAAAACCACCCAGTCCCTGCCCTTAGAGAGCTTAAGTTCTAACGGGGAAGACATCATGCAAACAATTAGGCACAAGCGAGATCTAGACAGGAAAAACTGGGGACAGTCCAGAGAGAAAACGTTAGTGTTAGGAGGGGTCAGGAAAGGCTTCTTCAGAGAATGAAATGTTTGAAGGAAGCTGGGAAGGACAGGAGATAGAGATGAGGAGGGAGGTCATTCCACAACTGGGGTGGGGGGGGGCAGAGGAAGAGGGTGATGAGTGGGAGGTGGGAGGGCAGGAGATGGAGATGAGGAGGGGGGTCATTCCAAGACTAGAGGAGGGGTGGGGGGAAGGAAGGGGGGATGAGTGGAGGGTGGGAAGGCAAGAGATGGAGATGAGAAGGGAGATCATTCCAGGACTAGAGGAAGGGGTGGGGGAAGGGCGATGAGTGGGGAGTGGGAGGGCAGGAGATGTAGATGAGGAGGGAGGTCATTCCAGGACTAGAGGAGGGGGTGGGGAGAAAGGGGGGGATGAGTGGGGGGTTCGAGGGTGTACAAAGGGGGAAGGGAGGAACAGATGGGGGGCTCATGAGTGAAGATGCCCAGAGTCAGGGGATGGAGCATCTTGTGCCAGGAAGCTGTTGTCATTGGGTGGCAGAGTTCTTGGAGAGGGGTGGGCAGCAGATTAAGGTGTCAGGAGACTGGACCAGGAACAGAGGGCCAGACAGTGGGCTGGGCTGCCAGGGGAGGTGGGGAGTTCTTCTCTGGGGGCTTTCCAGCTGACACCGGGTGACCACTCATTAGGTATATCTTCGAGTTCATTCACAGTCTGATAAAAGTTGGACCACCTGGTCTGTAATGGCCCTTCCAGCTCTGAGCTATTGTGATCTCTCAGATCTGGCCTCTGCTCCTGACTTAGGCAGGCTCTTCCAACACAGAAGAGGTTCCTGTGCTTATTTAAACATTGGCTGAAGCAAAGCTTCCCTGGCAAGTCCAGGGCTCTTTGCTGGGACCCTAAGAGATGCCCTCTAGGGCCTTAGTACCTGAGTGGCCCCTGTTCCTCCTTTCCTCGAGGGAGGTCATGGAAAACATGAGCAGCAAGAAGGTTTGAGGGGAGCCATCAGATAAGCCTCCTCAGTAGGAGGGGCACCTTAGAACCTGCAGTAGCTTCTAGGGAGCTCTGCGGAAACCGGTTGCTGGGGAGGATTTAGGCACAGGCTCGCCCTGTGTTGGGGGATGGGCTAAAAGAGCCCTTCTTGGTGATGCACCCCAAGATCTAGCAGTCCTCTTCCCTATTGGGAAGTTCCTCCCTTCGCCTCCACTTTGAATCTTCCTATCTCCTCCTCCCCAGGCACCAGGGTCTAAGGCTTATATTAGTCTGAGGAGAAGGGAGAGCTACGGCCCTTGTCTCTTGTAACTAACTGCTCTGTCTAGAAAGGGCTAGAGGCTGGAGGGGTGTGTGTGCATGTGTGTGCATGTGTGTGTGTGTGTGTGTGTGTGTGTGTGCATGTGCATGTGCTGGAGCACAGAGGCTTGAATAGTATAAGCAATTCCACAGCCTCATTTCTTCCCCTAAAGCCACACTGGAGCTAGCCCTCATTCCCACACTGCCACCAGAGGATAAGGGTATGGTGTGGGAGTTTCTGGAGCTATGGCCAAAATAGAAACCCCTTCCCCCCCTCTCCCCAAATGACAAATCGCTCCCACCTCCCACCCTCAAGTAATTCCCCTTCAGAAATGAGCAGACAGAGGAGAGAGCCAGCCATGTTTCTAGGTCAGGACTCCCTCACATGCCTTCCCCACGAGAGACAAACAGACACAGAGATAGTGAGAGAGGGAAATATGTGCATAACAGAAAAAAGGAGACAGAGAAAGAGAGACAGAGAGAAAGAGAGAGAGAGAGAGAGAGAGAGAGAGAGAGAGAGAGAGAGAGAGAGAGAGAGAGAGAGAAGCTGACAAACACAGTGAAAGGGAAACATGCAGACAAAGAAAGACAAGAAGGAAGAAAAAGGAAAAAGAGAGAAAAAAGAAAGAGAGATACAGAAATACAGAAGGAAAGGAAAACACAGAAAGAAGAGAAAGGGACACAGAGAAACATGTACAGAAAGAAAGAAACAGAGGGGAACACAGAGAAAGGAAAGCACAGAGAAGGACACGGAAAGAAATACAGACAGAAACACACACATGATCAGAGACAGACAGAAAAAGGGAGACAGAGAGACTTAGAAAGATAAAAAAATAGCCATGGAGAAAAAGAGACACAGTGATAAACAGAGAGATATACATAAAGAAACACCCAAAGGAACAAGAACATACAGTCGGAGACACACACAATGAAACACCTAGAAAAAAAGAGACATAGAAAGATAGTCAGAGACAAACACAGTAAAAGACATAGATACACAGATGCAAAGAGAGAGATATACATATCGGGAGAGACATAAGGACACAGCAAGAGAGAGAAAGAGGGAGGGAGGGAGGGAGGGAGGGAGAGACACCGAAAAAGAAGAAAAATTCTACCGTGTCTTTATTAAGCACCTACTATGTGCCAAGCCCTAGGCTAGGTTCTGGTGATACAAAGACAAAAGCCAGTCAATTCCTGACCTTAAGAAGTAAGGGAGAAAGAGTCAGAGAAAGAGAGAAGAGGAGGAAAGGAGAGGAAGAGAAGGAGAGAGAGCAAAGGAGATATGGGAGGGGGTGCTGGGATGATGCAACTGACCAGATCCAGAAAGTAGCCCCCACCCCCAGGCTCCTGAAGCTGCAGCTCCAGGCCTCCCTGGCTGGGGGTGGGAGGGCACTGCAGGTAACCTCCCTCCTCTCTTCCCTCCTCCTTCTTCCCTCTTCCCTCTTCCCTCCTCCCTAGACTGCCTGCTGCTCTCCAACCATGTCAGCTGGGGACACATTTTCCTGGCAGTGACTATGAGGAGGGAGGGATGAGGGAGGGCTTGAGAGCTCAGCTCCCTGCAGCCCCTCCCCCTAGCCCACCCCAAAGGGTAGCTGACCTTAGATAAATAAAGATGAAGGGCCAGCTCCCAGCTCCTGCCACCTCTTTCCTGATCTGAGCATCAACTCTGTGAGCTGGGAAAGAAATCCTGCAGCACAGCCCCAAGGGAGAGAGAGAGAGAGAGGAAGGGGCTTCCATCTCCCCCTGGAAAGGAAGCCTGCCCAGGTGCTCAGAGATGCTGGGAGGGAGAGCAGAAGTGGATATGGGCTCTGACAACTGCCACATCCATTGTGACCTTGGGTAAAGCAATGCCCTTGTCTGGGTCTCAGTTTCCCCTTATGTAAAACTAGGGTTTTCAATAAGATGATCTCAGCAGTCTCTTTCCAGCTCTGACATTCCCAGCTCTAAGGCCCCTCCCAACTCGGACATTCCCTGTTCTAAGATCCCTCCCACCTCGGACATTCTATGTCCTAAAATGTTCTGTATCTTCGTGACTTCCAGTACGTTGCTTTATCTGTCTAGACTTCAGTTTCCTCAGCTGCACAGTGGCTGGGTTGGACCAGATGACTTCTGTGACTCTGTGTCCCCAGGCCTCTTCCAACATTAATACTCTCGGGTTCTGCTGCATCCCTATGAGGGACTAGGACAGAACTGAAGCCCCTGTGGGGCTTTTGAGGGTCAGCATTTTTTTTTTAACTTGAACAGGTCACTTTTATTTTTCTATTAAGGTCACTGAATACATTCTAATATCACAGGACTTACTGTTTTTAAGAGCCACTATCTTTGCCACTATTGTGGCACTTTATATTTATTTATTTTTAGCTTTCAACATTCACTTCCACAAGATTTTGAGTTCCAAATTTTTTTCTCCCCATCCAGGACAGTGTGCATTCTGATTACCCCTTTCCCCAACCTGCCCTCCCTTCTACCTCCCCCCCTTCTCTTATCCCTTTCCCCTTCTATTTTCCTGTAGGGTAAGATAGATTTCTATATGGGGGTCATCATTTTTACAAGTAAATGTGTATACACTGAATCCAATCTTCCAGTATGTTCTAACACGTGTGTGTGTGTGTGTGTGTGTGTGTGTGTGTGTAGTACACTCTGTCATATGGGTGTGCACATATGTATTTATGTGTATGTATAGATAAAATCTTTGAAAATATATGTGTATCTTCAAGTTGAGATCTTTGTAACACCTTTTTATCACTCAAATAAAAAGAAACAGTAAAAAGATTTTCTGTAGGCTCTGGTGTGTTTAGAGAAAACTTACCCCAGTAAGAGAGATAAGAGGAGAAAGCACAGTCCCTTCCCCGGGAGGGTTTAAGGCTGTTTGGTTCAGCTCTGATCCCACAGTGGTCAGTATGCCTGAGACAAAGACTCCAGTGACTTAGTTCATTCCGTTCCACATACAGCAGATGTCAAGGCAAGAGGGCTAGGTTAAGAGTTAGGAGATCTGGGTTCAAATCCTGGCTCAGCCACAGAGACAAGGCCATTCTCCTCTCTGGATCTGAGTATCCTATGACTCCTAATCTCTAATGTTATGATTCTGTGGTCATCTGATATCTTGCGGTGGGAGGAGGGATTGCAACAAGGGCTAGTGGTGATTCAGGACTTTTAATGATTATGGAGGTTCTTAACTGCCAAACCAATCTCCTTTGATTTTAGGTTGCACTGAGTTTGTCCAGGACTGGGGAGATAAGAGCTGGTCCAGTCATTCCCCGCCCTGGTCAGGTGACATCAGGAGTGTGGTGCTCAGGTTACCACGCCAAGTGTTCTCTTCCCCGCCTAACCATCCCTCGTCTCTTCCACCAGAATTCACAGGGACAAAATCTGAGCCCTCCCCAAATATCTGTCAAAAACCCAGCAGCCGTAGTAAACGTGGAGGCATAGACTGTTGGCTGACGATATGCTCAGGACATTTATTGATTATCTGAATAGAGTATCCAGAGAAGACAATCAGGAGATGAGAAGACCAGAGGAGGATGGAGTTAGGGTCTGACTATCTTCGAGCATCTGAGGGGCTGTTGTGTGAGGGAGGAATTGGTTTCATTCTGCTTAGATCCAGAGGGGAGAATTAGTAGAAATGTCCAGAAAATGCAGAGAAGTATTAGATTGGATAGAAGGGGAAATGTCCTCATAAATTAGAGCTGTTCCAAAGTCACAAGGGACTTAGGAGGGAATAAGCTCCCCATCCCTGGATGTGTTCAAGAGGGGTCGAACTTGACAGCCTCTAAGATCCCTTCAAGGTCTGTGCTGTTCTTTAAGTTGGCAGGGCAGGGAGAAATATGCCCATTTTGCTGAATGGGAAATGAAGGCCCAAAGAAAGGGTAGAGTCAGGACTAGAACTCAAGTCATTTAAAGAGCCCTGTTAGAAAGCAGATAGGTCAGAAGAGTGCTGGAGACCTGGGTTCAAGTCTCCTCTCTGATATGGATTGGCTGGGTGACCTTGTGATGTTATACTCTGTTACAAGGCCTGATTCCCATGACTTGCGCACAACCACACAAAGATTGTGTGACAGAACAAAGACCAAAAGTCATAATTTGAGTATTGAGAGGGACCCCAGCAGCCCTCTGGACCAACCTGTACTTGACAATAGATCTCAAAAGCACTCACCCATCCTTCACTTCAAGACCTCTCATCTCCCTTCCATGTGAGAGCCCCACCCAGGGTTTGAAGACCTGAAGACACCCATCTTGTCCTTCTTCACTGACCTCTCCAGATTTTCTCTTCTCCAGGCTAATCATGCCAAGTCCTTTCCACCAGTGTTCACAGGACAACATCCAGGCCCTCCTCCAGTATCTATTAAAGACCTGGCGATCTTAGTAAACATGGAGGCACAGATTGTTACCTGATGCTGTGCCCATGCCTGGGGTAAAGACAAAGAGTTAATGTATAATCTATGTGCATGTACAATCCAGGGGCTCACAGTTCAGTAAATGAAGGAGAAAATGTAGCATAGACAGTGTGATGGAAAATCTGGGGCAGGAGACTTCACTGGGCACTAGGGAGTCTATGCAGGCCTGCTTCAAGGAAGCAGTGGGATTTAATCTGGGGGCTAAAGGTTAGGCAGGACAGATAAAAAGGAGGGAATTCCTGGCAGAGGCATGGTAGTTATGAGCCAAGATATAAAGTATGGCCGCAGGGTAGGGAGGGAGGGAAACCTATGAACAAGGAAGGCTTTTCCCAAGAGAATAATGAGAGCAGGATTGTGGAGGGCCTGGAATGGGAGCCTGAGTTCGTTCTAAAGGTAATGGGGGACTATTGAAGGTTGGGGGGGTAGAATTTTTTTTTTTTAGTATGGGAGTAATAGAATCAGAGCTATGTGTCAGTAAGAGTAATCTAAGCAGCAGTGAGAAAGACAGGGAGAAACTGGAGACTGGGAACACAGGTAGGAATTTGGTAACAATAATTCAGGTGTGAGGCAAGGAGTGCCTAATTAGGATAAAGAAGTAGCAGGAAATCAAAGAAAGGGAGAGATTTCATCCATTCACTTGTAGTACCTCCCTCTGTTCATTCTAATTCTTTCTTCTATAGACAGGTTAGGTTCATAAGACAGTTCACTGCTTTTCCCCTCTGAGTCTAGAAATGACCCCAAGAAGCTGATAAATTTCTCTGGTCTATTTCTCTTGAGCCCCCATCCAGGATGTTTCCCAGGGATTACCAGACAGACAGACTTAATTAGCTTTTAAAGGGGTATTTACTAATGTCAGACTACCGACAAGCATTTGTTAAGAGCTTACTCTATGCCAGGAACTGTGTTAACTTCAGGGCAAAAACAGTCCCTGCCCTATCTACAATGTATATACAAAATGTGTATACAATGTATATATAAAATGTGTATACAATGTATTTACAAAATGTATATACAATGTATATACAAAATATAGACACATTATATGGAAGGTAATCTCAGAGGGAACGCACCTGCATCAAGGTAGCCTAGGAAAGTCTTCATACAGAAGGGAGAATTTGAGCTAAGTCTTAAAGAAAGCCAGTAAAGTAAGGAGATGGAGGTGAGGAGGAAGGGCATTCCAGGCATAGGAGACAGCCTGTGCCAATTCTCAGAGAAGAGAGACAATGTGTCTTGCATGAGGAGCAGTAAGGCCAGTGTCACAGAATTATAGACATAGAATCATATGTGGAAGGAAGGAAAATGTAAGAAGGATGGAAAGGTAGGATGGAGCCAAGTTGTGAAGGGTTTTAAAAGCCAAGCAGATTTTCGGTTTAATCTTGGAGGTAAAAGGGAGCCACTGGAGTTTAACGAGTCTGGGGGGAATGACAAGGTTACTGCTACGCTTTAGGAAGATCACTGTGAGAGCAGAGTGGAGGATGGACTGGAGTGGGGAGAGACTTGGGACAGGGAGGCCTACCAGCAGTGAATGGAAATGATCCAGGCCTGATGTGATGAGGGCCTATTCTAGAATGGTCAGAATGTTAGAGGAGAGAAGGAGGCATAGAAGAAGGATGTTGTGAAGTGGGGGGTAGCGGGGTGGGAAGGTTACTTCACTCTACTAGGATCTAGGAAGAAAAAGGAGGCTAAAAAGATATGGGGTTTTGCCTTGAGTAGGAAAATATCTTACTCCCAGTTAGAGGCTGATAGGAATTCAGACCAAGGGAAGACAGACATTCCAGCCTACAGAAGGCCTCTAGCACACAAACAGCTTATGTTCCAAAGATTTGGTCAAATCCCTGAGTTGGAAGGGACCCCAGAGGTCATTTGGTCTAGTCCCTACTTGAAACAGGAATCCAGTCAATTGATCAATAAACATTTATTAAGCGCCTACTGCATGCTAGGCATCACTAAGCACTCGAGATACCAAAAGAAGTAAAAGACTCCTGCCCCAAGGAGTTTACATTCTAACAGGAAACAACTGGCAAACACGTGTACAAACAAGCCAGAGCCAGGATAAATAGGAAATGATTAATTGAGGGAATTCCTGCTTCCTTAATCCAACACAACATTTCCAAGTCATCACCCACCCTCTGCCTAAAAACTTCCAATAATAGGGGGCCTACACTACTCTCTTCCTCATAAGATCACTGTTTTAACTCAAAACACACTCCTTCATCCAAATCACAGAGTTATAAGCTCATAGAGCTTTAAGGGACCTCAGAGATTATATAGACAGGGCTTTTAAACTTTTTCCACTCAAGATCCCTTTTTAAGTGTGGGCAGCTTTAGTTGGGTTAGGAAGACTTTAGATTTAAATCCTTCCTCAGCCTCTGGTTATGCCATGTTGGGCAAGTCATTCAACATCAGGAGCCTCAGTTTCTTCATCTATAAAATGGCACCCACTTTCTAGGGTTGTGAGGAACTAATGAGAAAATGTCCATAAAGCACTTTGTAAACCTTAAAGAGCTAAAGAAATGTCAGTTCTTATTATTTCATCCCCAATGCAGTTTAAATAACAGCCCCAAATCATCCCAGGTTTTCCTCGAGCCTGGCACATTCCACAGACACGGCATGGGGGAAGGCTCCAGTGGCAGAGGCAAAGACCTATGTAATGAGATCTGTCCTCAGAGGAAAAAGGGAAGGCCTCTCAGAAGTATCAGACAAGCTGAACACAACTGAGTTTGAGACAGCTATCTCTTCACTGACTGTTTCCTCATGGAACTGAACTGCTCTGGTCTCCTGGATGGATGGGTGGATGGATGGGTGGGTGGATGGGTGGGTGGATGGATGCATGGATGCATGGATGCATGAATGGGTGGTGAATGAATAAATGAATGGATGAACAGATAAAAGGAGGATGAATGAACAAATGGATGGATGGATGAATAAATGAACGAATGAAACCACATTTAATATATGATGATTTTGCCTTTCTTTGTATCCCCAGCATTTAGCAAAGTACCATATAAAAACTTAATAAATGTTTGTTGACTGACTGACTGTTATGATGCGTCAGGTACCATGCTAAGTGCCAGGGATACAAATACAAAAACTGAGATAGATGGCCTGGGTGAATGGCTAGGTGGGATGTGAAGTATAATCTAATATGATCTAGGGACAACTGGCTAGGCAAGTTTACCCCACCATAAAAGTGCTCAGCCCCAGGGAGGAAGTGCCAAAACTGAGGAAATCAACTGCCAAGGACAGCAGCCATGAGTGTGGGAGGTCTCAGGGGCTTGATGTATCCCAAGGATATTCTGTGGAGGTGACGATAACAAGATGCTGTGCATGGACAGCTGCATGGGATATGAAGCATGGCATACCAGCCTCAGATATAGACAGCTTTACACAGACAAGAATTAATTCCAGGGAAGACAAATAAAAGACAGACTTACTTTCCTGTGAAATCTACAGAGAACTTAGAAGGGACTCCAGAATACCCAAAGACCACCATACCTATTTTGGGGCAATGGATTTAGCACTGGGTTTGGAGTCAGGAAGATCTGAGTTCCAATCTAGCCTTAGGCTCTCACTAGCTGTGTGACCATGGGAAAGTCACTTAATCTATGCTTGCCTCAGTTTCCTCATCTATAAAAGCACCCAGTGGTGTTGTGAAGATTAAATGAGATAATATTTGTAAAGGGCTCAGCACAGTGTCTGTCACATAGTAAGTGCCCACTGTGATGATATTATTATTAGCACCACTCCCAAGTGGTGCTCTGGATGCTCCAATCTTCATCCCACTGGAGAATGAGATGTGACCAGCGTTTTATGGTGCTTGAGCTGGAATTAAGTATCTTGCAGTTCATCAGAGGCCTGATTCAGTCATCTAGTTCCCTCATTTACAGAAGGAGAAACTGAGGCTGAGAGATATGAAATGGCCCATCCAAAGTCACGCAAGTAGCAAGGAACAGGTCTGATTTCAAAGCCTGAGTTCTTTCCTCCAGTCTTTAAAAACCAGGGACTTCCTCTATTTAGGAGTCAATAACACCCACTTTCTGGAAGTTTTAAGGAAGCAATTTTTGTTGTTTCAGAAAAGCTGTGGGAAGAGGAAACAAAGGTGGTGGGAGAGAGTTTACTCTTTGGCTGGGACCTTGGTAGATGGGGAGCCTGAGGCAAACTTGGGAGTACTGTTATAAGCCACTCATTCATGACTAAGGGTAACCCAACGCCCACTACACTGTAATTTAAAAGTCACAGAAACATGCCTTCCGAAGCTCCGGAAACCAGCCACATCTTCGATTCCTGTCAACATTTCCAACCAAATGCCTCTCGTCAAGCTGCTGGTTACTTTTCTAGCCACAAGCAGGGTAAGCTGGGCTATGGCTCTCTGCCTGCTCCTGTCCTGAGATCAGCCCCTCTACCCACTGTGGTCAGGGCAGAGGCAGAAGTGCTGGGAGGGCGGCAGCCTCCCATAAGCAGGGGCCCTTCTTGCCCTGGGTCCCTGCTAACTCTATATGTGACCTCAGACAAGCCACTTCCCATCTCTGGCTCTCAGTTTCCTCCCCCACAAAACAAAGGGGTTGGAGTAGATGAGCTTTAAGGTCCCTGAAGAACATTCTATGGGGCAGCCAGGTGGCGCAGTGAGTAGAGCACCAGCCCTGGAGTCAGGAGGACCTGAGTTCAAATTCGACCTCAGATACTTGACACAATTACTAGCTGTGTGACTTAACCCCACTTAACCCCAATTGCCCTGCCTTCCCCCCTCCAAAAAAAAAAAAACCCCAAAGAACATTCTATGTTCTTAAATCTCTCTCAGCTTTGACACCATTCTAACATTCTCTATTCTAAGGTTCCTCTGGGCTAGGACACTCTCTTCCATCATTCTATGTTCAAAGAGGCCTCCAAGCTGTGATGTTTGATGTTCTAAACTTTCTTCTACCTAAGAGTTCTCCCATAACTCTGACATTCTAGGTTCTACATTTTAAGATCTCTTGCAGTTCTAGATTCCACTGTCTTAAGCCCCTCTCAGTTTCAATGTTCCATGTTTTGAGGTCTCTCCTAGATCTAAATTTGATGTTCTAAGGTCCTTCCAAGCCTGGACCTTATACATCCTAATACTCTCATTTCTAAGATCCCTTACGAATTCTCGGTTCTTAGGGCCCTTCAAGGTCCCTTCCAAGTGCAGGGTTCTGTGTTCCTAGGTCCTTTTTCATTGTAAGAATCTATCTAGCACTAACATTCTGAGTCAGACTCTTCTGCTTGGCTTTTAAGCACTCCTTTATATCACCTTCTGTCCTGCTGCCAAGCTACAAGAACCCCCCAACTCCAATGGGGTGCTCTCTCTTCAAACATCCTGCCTACGCTTTTCCCACTTCCGAGTCTTTGCTCACCCTGGTTCTTCCCCATCATCCTTCTGTGTCTCCTACTGTAATGGCAAGCAAAGTGGGGCTTTTTGCTGTTTTTTCTTTTGGAGTGCTTCTCGGCACTAAGGCAATCAAATGCCTTTGATTGAGTCTTGCCTTTGTTTGAATCGAATCTTTGATTGAATCAAGAGTCTTTGATGACTTACATAAGTCACGAGGAAGCCTAAGTCACATTAGTTCGAGTCACATGGATGTGATGCCCTCTGACCCTGAAGAAGTGTATATATACTCAGAGGTTAGCATTTTACTTTGGGGGCTCACTCATTGGAAGAGTGTTCATGTGATTTGGCCAGATGAGACTCTGGGTAGCTGTTAAGGAGCTCCCCTAGCTTTGAAAACCCACTTGTTGGTGCTTCTTTCTCTGGTAACTATGTATGTATTGCTATGGACAGACTGTTAGAAGCCCTGTCTGCTAATTTGTGTTATTTGCTCTGTTTATATAATTTCAGCTTGTAATTTCTGTTTGTGTTTTCTCTGAAGTTCAGGGTGCTGACTTTTTCCCATGAACTAAGTGAATGATATATGTATGTTTAATTAAAGTGAGATTATAAACCCCTTAAAGTTGCTTTCCTTATAAAAGCAGATCAAAGAACCTGTGCTAGCAGCCCTCCTGGCAGATCAAAGAATTTGTGCTAGCAGCCCTCCTGTGTGCTTGTGTTTTGGGCCTGACACCTCCACAGCAGCTACAAGCAACATTGTTGTTATGCCTACCTGTCTTCCAAAGACTGTAGAATTCTAGTGAGAACATAGAAGACCAGAGTTGGAAGAGACCACAGAGACTGCTGAATCCAACCTCATAATTTTATAGAGGAGAAAACTCATGAATGGAAACTATAAGTTGCATGGATAAAAGTGGCAATGAGGCAGATTAAGGCTCGACAGAAGGAAAAACTCCCTAATGATGGGAAAGATCCAAATGTGGCCTGGACAGTTGGCTCTCTATCATTGGAGGTTGAACTATATTTAGATGGCCTCTGAGGTCCCTTCAGAAAAGTGAAGCCCAGGGAAATGAAAGTTTTTGCTGTTGGCTCAGGCATCAAGTTGGGAGGAAATGAAGCACATGTGGGTCTCTGAACAGTTAACAAAAGAAGGCACTAACAAAGGAGCCAGGATGGGGTCACTCTTAGCTTCCATAGATGTACACCCCGCCCCCACCCCCATCTCCATTTGGAAACATGTTTACACTGCAGGACAGGGTGTGATGACTTAAGTGGTCTTTTGGCAACCCCCAAGTCTGAAGGGCAGAACTTAAACAGGGCCACACTTGAAAAGGAGTCCCCAGTACAACATATATGACAAGTACATGCTGGCACGGAAGGAAACCTGAGTTTAAATCTCAACTCTGCTACAGGTTCTGTTAGAGACAGTTGGACAATCTACTGATTATCCAGCTATACCTTGAGTAAAGAAGACATGAGTTCAAAGTATTTACAAGCTGTGCAACCAAGGGCAAATAAGCCATCCTCTCTCAGCCTCAGATTCCTCATCTGTAAAATGCGGATAATAACAGAACCTGACTGTTATATTATCTGTGTAAATTAAAATATAAAATAATAAATATATAGCATCTGTATAAATATCATCTAATATTATTATTTTCATTAACCTGCCAAGAAACCCTGAGTAAGTTAATTCTCCCCTGTGGACCTCCATTTATTTATTTTTGAAATAAAGGAGTTGAGCTGGAAGATCTCTGTGGTTCCTTCCAACTTTAACAATCTCTAGTTCTATGAGACGGGGACTCCAGAAATAAAACAGCCCTGGCCTTGAAAAGGTTGCTACTTAATTGCATGTGGGTATCTGCCTCCTAGTTAGACTGTGAGGGAGGGAAAAAAGTAAGGCAAACTGGAGCATTTTCTGAAGAGAAAGATCAAGATGGAGAGAATGCTGGAGACCAGGATAATGACACCACTTTTCTCTAGATCTTAAGGGCATGCCAAGTTCTTTCCTCCTAATAACTTTGTGAGCTTGGTAAGACAGAGTTATTGTCCCCACTGTATGGATAACAAAACTGAGGCTCTGAGGAGTGATGAAACATCTCGGATGTGACAGAATCTGGGTTAGACAAGAACTCAGGGGGCATGCAGTTCAACCTGCGGACCAGTGGTGCTTAACCAAGGGTCCATGAACTTGGTTTAAAATATATATATATACATATGTATGTATATAAAACTGTATTTTATAAATACAGTATTATAAATACAGTAACTATATTTTCATTTTAATTTCAATTTTAACCTCATGAGTTGTATTTTATGCCTTTAAAAGCATGATTCAGAGAAGGAGTCCAGAGGTTTCACCAGAAGGATTTTCAAAGGGTTCCAGGACATGAAACAGGTCAAGAACCCTTGCCAGACCTGACAAGAATCTCCCCCACAGGGCACTCCCAACATGGTCATCAAGCCCTGCCTCCAGAACTCCAGTGACAGGGACTCTAGCACCTCTTAGCTTCTCTCTACCACTGTTCCACTCCCAAACAGCTTTCCTTGTTTGGATTTTTTCCTGCTACCAAGTCTAATTGTTCTCTGAACTGTTCTCCCTACCCACTGCTCCTGGTTCTGCCCTCTGGACCCCTCCTCCACTGGATAGCCTTTCAAGAGACTTGCCCCTGATCCCCAAGCTAGTTAAAGTCCTCAGCCAGTTTTCCAGTGAGGGCCTCTTCTGGTTCTAGGACCTTCATTCCATTCACTGGACCAGACTGCCTAACCTGGGAGGTTTAGCGGCAGGGAGATGGAATGCCGAGTCCAGAGCAGAACCAATAAATAAGTCTCCCTTGAATTAAGTGCTGAATTTCCAGGGGCATGAGAGCCGAAGAAGGATTTACAAAGGCTGACTGTCATCTCTGCTTGGTCCCTAAAAGGCAGGACAGGGAAGAAGCTTCCGAAGAGCCAGATCCATTCCAAATGGGCTGCCCTGGAAGGTGGTGGGTTCCTTGTTCCTGGAAGTCTTTGGAGAGGCCAGATGGGTACTCGCTGGAGGCACTAAACAAAGAATTGCTGCTTGGGTATAGGTTGCATTCTGTGATTATCTCCAATTTTTCTGGTCTGTACAGAACTATTTGCATGTGGTCTCCCTTGTTGGATTGGGAGCTCCTGAAGGGCAGGGACTGTATTTTGCCTTTCTTTGATCTCCAGCACAATACTCAGTACATAGGAGGTGCTTAATAAATTTCTGATCTCTTCCACAGCATTTAGCACATAGTAGGTGTTTGATTTTTCTTGAAGGAGGGGGAAGAAAGGATAGGATTCTATCAGTATAGTGATCTCCTGGTGAGAAAACTCCCCCTACAACTGAGCCAAATTTATAGGAATACAAGTCATTTCCCAATTGAGAAATGGTCAAAGGATATGAACAGGCAGTTTTCAGAGGAAGAAATTAAAGATATCTATAGGCATATGAAAAAATGCTCTAAATCACTATTGATTAGAGAAATGCAAATCAAAATATCTTTTAGGTACCACATCTCTCCTGTCAGATTGGCTAACATGACAGAAACAGGAAAATGATAAGGGCTAGAGAGGATGTGGGAAAATTGGAACACTGTTACATTGTTGGTAGAGTTGTGAACTGATCCAGCCATTCTGGAGAGCAATTTGGAACTAAGCCCAAAGGGCTATAAAAATGTGCATACCCTTTGACCAGCAATACCATTCCTAGGGCTGTATCCCAAAGAGATCACACAAGTGAGAAAGGGACCCATATGTACAAAAATATTTATAGCAGCTCTTTTTGTGGTAGCAAAGAATTGGAAATCAAGGGGATGCCCATCAATTGGGGAATGGCTAAATAAGTTGTGGTATATGAATGTAATGGAATACCATTGTGCTATAAGAAACGGGGAAGATACGGACTTCATAATAACCTGGAAAGACCTACATGATATGATGTTGAGTGAAGGGAGCAGAACCAGGAGAACATTGTACAAAACCACAGACATATTGCTTCTGTGATGACTAACTTCGATAGATTTGGCTCTTCTCAGCAATACAAGATTCAAGGGCAGCTCCAAAGGACTCGTGATGGAAAGAGCTATGCACAGAGAAAGAATTATGGAGTCTGAATGCAGATTGAGGCAAACTATTTGCTCTCTCTCTCTTTTTTTTTTCTCTTCTTTGTTTGGTTTTGTTTCCTCTTTCTCCTGATTCATCCCATTGGTCATAATTCTTCTTTGCGACTTGACTATTGTGTAAATAAGTTCAATGAGAAGGTATATGTAGAAGATATATCAGATTCCATGCCGTCTTGGGGGGAAGGAGGGAGGGGGGGAGGGGAAGAAAATTTGGAACTCAAAAACTTGTGGAATTGAGTGTTGTAAACTAAAAATTAAAAAATCTAAAAAAAAAAAAAGAAAAAAGAAAACTCCCCCTACTTAGGCAGATCTGTACCTGCCCTGCAACTTCTCATCTGAGAGAGCTGCCTGGGGCACAGCCAGAGTGTGTCAGAGGTGGGACTGGAACCCAGGTCTCTCAGATTCTACCCACAAGACCACAAGTGGGAAGGGACTAAAGACCAATCAGAAATATAGCTCTCTGCCTCCCCGGAGAAAAGTCAGGAATGTGAAGCCTATCCCCTCTAGGGCAGGATGACCTCTCTGTTCCTACCCTGCAAATGCCCCCAGGTGAAAAAGAGAAATCCCAGCTTCAGCCTGCCAATGCCCAAAAGAGAGGAAAAGGACACAGCCCATCATGGGTTAGCAGAGCTCCATGTTGCCAGGTGTGTCCATGCGACACCCTCCACAAGCAGGCTCCAGCCTCACTTGCCCATCTCTTTTCATAGAACCCCACAGTCAGAGAATGGCAGATTTTGAGAGTTGGAAGGGAACTTTAGTCCAAATGCACAAATGAAAGGAATCCTTACTAAATATACTCAGTAAGTGGTCTTCCAGCCATTCCCCTGCCCCTCACAAATGCTGGATTTGATCCAAAGGCTGTGCCAGAAACTCCCAAGTCCGGACATTTGCATAGACTGTCCACCATGCCTAGGATGCATCCACTCATCTCCACCTCCCAGAATCCTTGTCCTCTCTCAACCCACCTCAGATACTGCCCCCTCTGTGTAGCTTCCCATCATTCCCCACCCCCAGCCCCAGCAATCAATGCTTTTTTTCTTCCTTAAATTATGTGCTTAATTATCAGTATACATGGTGTATCCCTCACTTTCTCCCCAACCCCACCCCCAAAGTAAACTGCTTGAAGGCAGCTTTTTTTTTCTGTCAGTCAACAACCATTTATTAAGCACCTAGTATGCAACATGTCAAGTCAAGTCAAAAGGCAAACCAAAAATGATGAGGACCTGTCCTAAGGTTGGGGCTTTATAGACATTTTGAGTTTGAGATGCCTGTGGGACATCTAGTTCAAGTTGTCCAAGAGATAGTTGGAGATGCATGGCTGTAGATCAGGAGAGAGACTAGGGCTGGATAGATAGTTCTGGGAATTATTTGCATGGAGATAACAATTGAACCCGAAGGAGCTAATGAAATCATCAAGTGAGATAGTATAGTTTAAAAAGAAAAGGGATGCCTAAGACATAACCATGGGGGACACTCATGGCTAGGAGGCATAATGTGGATGAAGATCCAGAAAAGAACACTGAGGAGGAACAATCAGATAAGTAAGGGCAGAACCAAAAGAAATCAATGTCATTAAAACTTAGAGGAAAGAGTATCATAGAGAAGAGGGTGGGCCAGAGAGTCAAATTTGTTCTAGAGATATTAAGGAGAATGTGGATTCAGAAAAGACCATTAGATTTGTCAATCAAGAGATTATTGAGGATGGAGCTAAGATGTTGGAGTACCAGAAAAGAGTACAATGAGCTCTCCCCCCAAAGAAGAAAAAGGAGGAGAAGAAGAACAAGAAGAATGTAATGACTACAAAACATTTTTAAGCAAAATCTCAAAGAAAAACACAGTTTGGGTATAAATCTAATCAGAATTCCTAGAAGAGAGAAAGCAAGAGTTTGGTTGTTTTTTTTTTAAACAGCTAAAAATTTTTGTATAAATTAAATAAGAATACGAGTGGGAGAATGGCGGAATTGGAAAAGAAATGAGAGCTATGAAAGGAAGGATTGAAAGGGAATTAATAGCTTAGCACAAAGGTACAAAACTCCCAGAAAATTGGAATGGGTCAAATAAAACCCATGACTCCATGAGACAACAAGATATATTGAAATAAAGTTAAACAATGGCAAAAAAAAAAAAAACACAGAAGAAAATGTAAGGTGTCTTACCTGACCTAGAAAACAGATTGAGCAGAGATAATTTAAGAATCACTGGACTACCTGAAAGCCATGACAAAAAAAAAAAAAGTCTACACATAACATTTCAAGAAATCATGAAAGAAACCTGCCCAGATCTCTTAAAACCAAAGGATAAAGTAGAAATAGAAAGAATCCACTGGTCATCTCCTATAAGACATCCCAAAACGACAGCTCCGAGTAACATTATGGCCAAAATATAGAGCTTCTAGGTTAAAGGAAAAACACTGCAAGCAACCAGAAGGAAAGAACTGAAGTACCAAGGAGCCCCAGTTAGAATCACACAGAATTTAGTGACCCCAAACACAAAGGACTGGAGAACTTGGAATGCCATATTCCAAAAGACAAAGGATTTAGGCTCATAACCAAGAATAATTTACTCAGCAAAACTAAGTATAATGCTACAGGGGGGAGAAATGGATCTTTAATGAAACAGAGGATTTCCAAGCATTCCCGATGAAAGTAACAGAGCTGCTCAGAGACTCTAATGAAGAGAAACATAAAAAAGTAAACATGATTTAACAAGCATAAGGGATGAAATAAGGATAAACTGTTTACATCCTAATATAGGGAAAGAGACATGTGTCCCCTCTGAACACTATTATCATGAGGAGTCATAGAGGAAGTCTAATTAGACATTGGGCCTGGGACTGGTTCTGTTCTATTTTGTTGATCTTAAAAAAGAAGGAATGGAAATGAAAAAGGAGGAGAAGAGAAAAGTGGGAAAAGGGAGAGTAAGGTCATGAGAAATTATCCCACATCACTGGGGTGGGCATTTGAAGTCTATACAAACAAGGAGGAAGGGGTGGGGAAAGCAGGCAGCACTTTAACCTCACTCTCATCTGAAGTGGTCAAAAGAGGGAAGAATTTACACACAGTTGGGTCTAGAAATCCATTTAACTAAACAGAAAAACAGGAGGGAAAGGGGAGAAGACAGAGGGACAAATAGGAGAAAAGGTAGATTGAGGGAGGGATGAGTCCTAAGCAGAACAAACTCTCACTATGGATATACAAAAATATTGATAGCAGTTCTTTTTGCAATGCAAAGAACTGGAGACTGAGAGGTATCCATCAATCGGGGAATGGTTGAACAAATTGTAGTGTATGTGATGGAATACAAATATGCTATAAGAAATGATGAGCAGAGTGGCATCAGAAAAACCTGAGAAGACTTAAATGAACTGATGCATAATGAGGTGAGCAGAACCAGCATTGTAATTTATACAATGACAATTTCATAAAGACAAGAAACTTTGAAACACTTAGCATCTCTGATCAGTATAACAATGATTCCAGAAGACTCATGATGAAACCTGCCACCCACCTCCCGATGGAGAGGGGGAGAACTCAGTGAAGCAAGAAAAACATTTTTTTGGCTACAGATGAAGCTGTAATTAGTTTTGCTTGACTCTACATGTTTGTAACAGGGGTTTTGTTTTTCTTGCCTTCTCAATGAGGGATGAAGGTCAGGAAAGAGAGAAGGCCGATTTTTGCTGATTGCTTTCTTTCAAGGAGTTTGACAAGAAGGGGAGGAGAGATATAGTACGATAATTTCAAGTAAGGCTTTTTTCAAGGAAGAGAGAGACAGGGGCGTGTTTGTAGGCAGCAGAGTAGGAACCAGTAGATAAGGAGAGATGGCGGATAAGTAAGAGTAGGGGTGATTGGGGGTAATCCTGTTGGAGAAGACAGGAGGGGATGGGATCATTTGTGCTTGTAGATGAGCTTGCCTTGGCAAAAAGAAGGGCCACCTCTTCTTCTGAGGCTGGTGTGAAAGAGCATATCATGGGGAAAGTCTTCTAAGTGATGTGAGCTGAGGAGGGGAGCAGGGGGAGCTCCCATGGAATGGTTTCAATTTTTTTGGTGAAATATGAGTCGAGGTCTGCTCAGAGGGCTGGGGGAGGGGTGCCATGGGAAGCTTCGGGAAAGAAGAGAAGGTTTGGAACAGCTGCTGAAGAAAGTAGGGGAGTGAATCGATTAAAGAGCAATAGAATGTTTGTTCTGTTTTGCTGAGAACCCAGTGAGTCTTATGATTTTGTTTTGATAGGCCCTAAGGTCTTTTTGATAGGTCTAAGAAAATACCCTCTGTTGTTATTTGGGAAGGAATATTATAGCATCTATCTCACAAGGTTGTTGTGAGGACAGGAAGAGAATTTGTAAAGCACTTTATCAAGCTTAAAACATAATAATACAAATTTTTACTATTGTCCAGTGAGCACTCCCAGTGTGAAAACTCCCCACGCTGAAGCAGATAAGTAAGTTTTCTTTAACTTAGTCTTAGTCTTAGAGTTTCCTGGGACATTGAGATTGGTTCATTGGCACAGACGATATGTACACCATACACACAGTAAGTGCTTAATAAATGTCAGTTGAAAAGAATCAAATTGTAGCCCCAAGAAGACTTGACCTCTAGACCCAGCAGTTCAGATGTAAGGAAAAAGGATTTGGAGTTTCTTCTGTTTCTTGATGCCTTTATGACCTTGGTCACCGGCCTGGCCCTCAGTTTCCTTTCCTATGAAATGATGGGGTTGGACCACTTGATCTGATCTTCAAGGTCACTTTCAACTCTAAATCCTACCATCCCCAAACTGGGATTCTATTTGACCCTGGAAGGAAGGAAGGAACAAAGTCATTCGGGCTCATCTAGGCCCTTCCCTCCTGTCTCATGGTGTGACCGAGCTGCCTGAAGTAATGGGAAGGCAGAGAAGGCAGAAGGAGAAGGAAGCAGAGGATAGGGAATTGAAATGGGAAGGAACAGCTGGGGTCACAACCGTAGCCTTTCAGAATTGGAAGGAACCTCACCGGCCTCCAGTCCAACCTCAAGAAGTCCAACCTAAGAAAATGGAGGCTCAGAAAGGAGAAGGGATTTGGCTGAGGTCGTGATGCAGACCTTAGTCAGTGGCCCCGATTTCCAGTTCTTGGATCTTTGCATAATGGCCAGCCAGCTGCCTTGCTGGAGCTGGGTACAAACTACCATCATTCCATGAGCAGTGATTGACTATAAGCTATGTGGCCAGCCCCATGCTCAGTGCTGTCGGGGAGAAATGTAAGAGGCAGGTGCTGCCCAAAAGGTGTTTACAGTCTAGCCAGGAGAGGAGACCAGAGGATGAAGAGTTAAGTCATAATCCATGAGATGGGCCCTGGTGAGACCACCCTATACAATAGCAAGCGTGATGATAAGCATTCAGAGGAGGGAAAGGTCACCAAGGTCTGGAATTGTAAAACACAGAATTTGAAAGCCAAGCCGGAAAGGGCCCTAGCGCAGAGAATGTCAGAATAGGAAGGGAATTTAGAACAAAGAATGTTAGAGCTGGCAGGGCCCTTAGAACAGAGAAGGTGGGAGAGGCCTTAGGATACAAAATGTTAAAGCTGGAAGAGATATCAGAACAGGAAAATATTAGAAAGAAACTTTATAGGTCCTAGTATAATCCCTTCAATTGAGGAGACCAAGTATCAGAGAAACTCTTCCCCAAGGTCAAAGGGAGAGTAAGCCCCGTTCCTGCAAGACTTCAAGTTTTGCCATTCCTGACTCCTCTTCCCCCAGGGCCAGTACAAAAGGAATGAAGGAATGCATTAATAAAGGAATAAAAAGCATTTATTAAATGCTTGTGTTGTCTGAGGCATATTGCTAAGCTCTAGGAACACAGATACAAAAACAGTCCTTGCCCCAAGGAACTTACATTCTTATTGGGGAAGGGGAGAGGTGAGCAGGGGAGCTAGAGGAGGACCTGGGGGTATCTGAGAGGATTGACCAGGAAGGGGTGATTTGGTCTGGGAAGTCCAGGCATGCTATGTGGAGCCATAGGGCCATTGACTGACTGTGGTTCCAAGAAACAGGGGTGAGGGGTGGCGTGAGGATAGGTAGTCAGGTAGGTGTGAGTCAGGTCAGTTTTGGAGAACTCCCACTAATCCAGATGCCTACAAGTCTTTTGTTTGTCTCCCAAACCCGAACCCGGTCTGGGGCAACCACATCACTAAGCTGCTAAGGTTCCTTCCTCTCTCTGGTTTTGTTTCCTTGAATTAAGGGAGATGGTTCAGATGATTTCTAGGGGCTCTTGCAGTGGTAAGGGCCCTTCCAGCCCTAGCTCATGACCAGGCTTTTCCTGGAGCCAGGAGGCAAGGCCTTCCTAGATACGCCAGCTCCCAGGTCCTCCTCCAGCTCCCCTCCCCTCCCTTCCCCCTGGCCCAGGAGAGGCAGCCTGCCACCCCAGCTCCCGCTGTGTGTACTTCCTGCCCGCCCATAAATCATAGCTGCACTAGCCCTGGGGACAAAGGAGCCCTGTTTCTAGGCAGGGCAGGCGGGGAAAACGGCTGCGGTGGAAGGGGGACTTCAAAATCATCTACCCCCACTCCTCCAAGATTGGTCTGCAGACGTTGAAGGCACAAACAAAGCAAGGCACTTGCCCACGGTTGCCCAGGTACATGGAGCAGAACCGGGTTTGCACCCCATCCTCTTATCTGTCTAGGCCAATTCAAGAACAGACCCTGATGTTTCCCTTTATTGTGGGACCCCAGAAGGACCCCCTCCCCTTCATGGGGCTAGGGGATAAAGACACCTGGGTCAGAACCCAGCTTTGCCACTAATTCACTGACTAGGGTATCTTGGGTAATAATGTCTCTCCAGTTTGTAGCTCCCCCTTAAGCACACACACCCCATGCCCCCTTCCACCCCAGTTCACAGCAGGCAAGGGAAGAAAGGAGCAAAGGCTGGAGGGAGGGTACATCTACAGCGGAGGCTGACTATGTGGACCCCTGAATTTTACAGATGGGGAAACTGAGGCAAAGAGAAGGGCATGAGGGAATAAGGGAAAAAGGAAAGGAGGGAAGCAGAAGAGAGGAAAGACCCATAACCATCACACATTTGGACTTTACAGTGAGAGAAACCAAGGTCCCGAGAAGGGAAAGTATTGGCCCTGGGGTCACACAAATTTACAAAGCCCTGGTCTAGCAACAGACAGGTGAGGTAGGAAGGCATTCTTAACCCTTTCGTGCAGAAGTAATTGAGGCTCCGGGCCTGGGAGCCAGGTCTCCCGATTCCAAATCTAGCCTTCGGTTCCACCAAGCCCCTGTGGGGTCTCTGCCTCAGTTTCCTCTTCTGATAATCAGGGGCTTTGGCCCCCCAGGGGAAGGCGGCTCCAGCCGACAGCATGGTCTCTCCCCTGAGGCTCAGACACCAAGCCTTCGGTCCTCCCACCACCTTCCCCAGCCCCACGACCTCCCTGCCCTCCCTCCCCCCTCCATTCCAGTCCTCAAGCCTCCAGGCATCTGTGAGGAGCAGAACAAAGACAACATTTAAATATCTTTTGTCCTGGGCCTTCCCGATCCTCCCACACAGCCCAGGCGACGCCCTGCAGAACAGATGGGGCTTTCGGGGCCACCTCTCTCCCTCCAACTCCCAGCACTCCAGCTCCCTGGGGTCTCTTATCAGAGGAGTCTTAAAGGAACCCAGTCCTTTCTGCTTACACTTCCTACCCCCAGGCCACTGAAGGGGGAGGGGGAACCGGAGCTGAGGGAATAGGACTGGAAAAAAAGCAAGATATCTTTTCCTAAGGGACTCACCCAAGGTCACTGAGAGGCGGCTAAGTCGCTCCAATGCTTAGACTCAAGAATAAGGAAGACAAATCCCAAACCTGATTCTACCTGGGTGACCCAGGGCTAGTGACTGCCTCTCTCTGGGCCTCAGTTTTCTCCTCTAAAAAATGAGCATATTGGCACCTAAGGCCTCCTCTGGTCTAGGCCCTGGAACTTAGCGGCAGTGTCACCTTGCCCGGTGACAGTAACTAGGCAGGCAATCCACTCACTTTCTTTTTCTGACTCTCAGTTTACTCATCTGCGAAAGGGAAATAGAATTCCCGGCACAACCTAGCTCAGAGGGCCATGGTCAGAAAGTGCTTGTGTACCTGTAGGCTTAATTGTTAATAAAATCAGACCTGCATTGCTAGAAAGAATCCTGTCAAACGAGTCACCTATCCCTTCCAGAGGGAAACTGAGGCCAGCTGATTGGCACAGCTAGTTCATGGTCCAGCAGTGTCTGATCTTCCAGGCCCAGTCCTTTCCATCAGGGTCTCATTGGCCAAAGCCTCAGTCATAGCTTCTCGGAGAAGGCATCCAAGGACTCAGAAACACCTTCCAAGAGCAAAAAGAGGGTGGGGAAAAATAAGGGGGCTCTGGGGAGGGGGCGGCATTTCTATGGAAGAGGAAAAGTCTTTAAGACTAGAGATTAAAAATGGCCAAAATTCTTCCCTCAATCTTTCACCACAGTCCTACCACCACAGGCTAAATAGGAAAGAACCCGAGATTTGCCATCCATGGAGCTGGACTGAAATGGAAGCCGAGATTTGCCACCCATGGATTTGTACTGGAATCTCAATTCTGTGACTTTGGCCAAGTTCTGGCTTCCATTCATGTCAGAAATGGAAAATGGCTTTGGAGCCCAAGGACCTTGGTTCGAACCCATCTACCTGTGGTTATCGGCAGCTTGTCCTTGGAGAAGTTCCTTAAAAGTCTTTGGGTCACCGATTCCCCTTAGGCACAAAGACAGGGTGAGACTAGCCTTTTGCTCTCAGCCTCCTGCTCTAAGCTTCACCTGACTGGGTCTAAGATTTGCTGGGATTTGAGGCAGCTAAGGGGTGGGGGTGGTATATAGTGAAGAGATCCCTAGGTTTGGAGCAAGCAAGAACTACGTTCAAACTGATGAGGGTTTGGGGTGAGAGGTGCTCGACACCCCAAAGTACCGACACGCCGGGTCCTGCCGAAAGAATTCGACTCAAGCCTTCTCAGCCAAGGGAAGGGATAAAGTTTATTAAGAGTTAGCCAAATAAGCCTGCCCCGAGAGATCCCACCCCTTGCGACGCCTGTAAGGAAAAAGGGCCAGACCCATCTGAGCTAGATTGGTTCTGACCAACCTCATGGAGGCAAGATGGAGATTATATACACAAAGGTTGTGGGAGGGATTGAGGGGTGGTCTGGGGTGACCAGAAGAGGGGTCTAGGGAGGGACTTAAGGACGAGGTCAGACTCCAGGGTGGGGGAAATAGCTGAAGGCTATATGGAAATGACAACCCATCAAGGGCTGGGGTAGCGGAGCTAGGGTATAGATATTTTGATCAGGATTAAGGATGGGAAACAGGATTAAGGGTGGGAAACAGCTGGACAATAGAGGACTGGGCAAGGTAGGCATTTGGGCTTAATGGTTATAGCCTCAGGCCAAGGCCAGGTCGAGTGGGAAGATTCAAGGAGAGTTCAAGGGTTCAAGGGGTTCCTAGAGACTGTGCCCTCATCAAAACCATGCCTCTCAGACACATATTAGTTATTTGACAGATCACTTAACTTTCTTCAGCCTCAGTTCCCAAATCTGTAAAACAGCAGGGTAGGATGAGATAGCCTCCAAGGTTCCTTCCACCTCTAAATCTAGGCTGGATGACTGGATCTAAGGCCTATCCCAGCTTTAAATCCGAACAGACAACTTAACAAGGGTTCCAACAGAAGAACCTCAGTCTTTTTTCCTGCAATTCAGAAGACTGAGCCATTGTCCTAGCTCCCCAAACAGAGGCTCGGGGTCCCAGAATTTAGAGCTCAAATGAGAGACTGATCTCAGTAACCTCTCTGGTGATAACGGAACCTGGCAACTCCAACAGGGAACATAAGGGAAAGACAGTTAAGAAAGACCTGTATGGGGGCAAAGAAATTCTGAGAGGGACAGAAGGGAAATGGGAGAAGGGGGTGGTTAAAGGGAGAGGAAATGAAAAGCCTAAATGTAATAGCCACTGAGCCCAGAAATATTCAGGCCAGAGAAGCTTTTGAAAAAGTGGCATTTGTGTTAAAGACCTACAACCTGATCAGCTTTCTGGGGTGGATGAAGGCGACTAAGGAGTTAGGAAGAGGAGGGGGAGGAGCTGGGGGGCAGCCCCCCACCTCCAGTGGTTGGCAGCTCCTTGCCTCCCCCTCCCCCTCGAGGATTCCCTCCTGCCCAGCCCCCCAGCCCAGCTGGAAGTTATTGCTCCAACCCCCAGCCCAGGAGGCTGCCCGCATATAAAATTTGAGGGGAATAAAGATCGAGCAGAAATGTTCTGCCTATAGAGACCCCTGGCAGCAGCCCCAGCCGGGAAATTTAAAACAACTGCTAGAGGCAGTTGTGTTTTAAAGGCCCCAGAGCCGCCCCGCCTCCCCTCCCCCCCCCCCCAATACAATCACTTGGTAGGTTCTTGGGATTGAGAGAAGAGACCTAGGACAGAGAATGTCAGAGCTGGGAGGATGTCTCCTGAAGAGAGGGTCTTTAGAACTGAGAAGATTAGGGAGGGATGGAGTCCTGAAGGGGCGATAACAACAGCTAACTTTCCTACAACTCTTTGAAGTTTACAAAGTACCCTTACTGAGTATATTGTCTCATTTGATTTCATTCTCGGAGGTAAATGCTTTTATTACCCCATTCTATAGACCAGGAAAACTGAGGCTGATGGAGGTTTTGCATTATAGACAACTAGCAGATAGCTGAGGTGGGATTTGAACTCTTGACTCCAGTGCCAGCTCTTTCCCCTGTGCCCATGTAGCTAATGGTAGCACTCGAATTCCACGCTTTTCCTTCCACTATACCTTACTGTCTCACTAAAGGTTAAAGGGGAAAGATAAGGAGGGGACCCAGACCAAAGCCCAGTTCTTCAATATGAGTCTTATTTTCACCCACAAATAGCTCCTGAAACATCGTGGGTGAATCAGCAGGGACTCAACTATTTGGTGAGCTTCCTGCTACTTGGTTGGGGCTCTTCTCAAAGGACTTTCCCACCAGATTCCAGACATTCTACCACTTGGAATTCTTACATCTAAGGAAAACTTTCCTCTCTCCTTTAAAAAAAAAAAGTGTAAATGCTCTTGGATTGCCCCAACCATTCTGAAAAGCAATTTAGAATTATGGGGGGGGAAAGTGACTGCTGTGTCCGTACTCCTTAACCCAGAGATCCCGCTGCTCCACAAACACTCCAATTAGGACAAGCATAAGAAGAAACAGTCCCTCAACCTTAATAGAAGTCCCCCCCCCCCTTTTATTCATTCTTTCTTTCATTCATTCATTTAGCAAAAACATGGAAACAAAGCAATGTTTATATAAAGTTTGCAAAGCACTTTTCATTTAATCCTTACAACAACCCTGTGAGATGGGTGCTAATTGTAACGACAATGCTGCTTGTAGCTACTGTGGCTGTGTAAGGCCAACAACACCAGCATCCAGGAGGGCTGCCAGCACAGATTCATTGATCTGCTTTTCTAAGGAAAGCAACTTTAAGGGGTTAACAATTTCACTTTAATCAGACATACATCTGTCATTCACTTACTTCAGGGGGGAAAAGCCAGCACCCTGAACTTCAGATCAAATACAAATAGAAATTACAGAGTCAACATAAACAGAGCAAACACACGCACAGACAGACCTCTAGCTATCTGACCAAAGAATTACACAGTTACCAGAGCCACCAACGTCTGGGTTTTCAAAGCTGGGGGGCTCCAGCAGCTATCCAGAGTCTTGTCTGGTCAAATCACATGACCCTCCCAGTGAGTGAGAGCCCTCAGATCTTATAGACCCCGTTCAGGGCCCTGAGAGCTCAGAACCTACTTAGCAAAAAGGTATGGGGCCTCACTCCTAGTTAGTGAAAGGACGTGGGCCTGCCTCTCATCAGGCCTCCCTTTGTTGGCCCCACCTGAGGCCTATTGAATGGGCAGCAAAGATCATTCACTTACAGATTGGCCTTACACTCATTCTATCCCCATTTTACACATGAGGAAGTTGAGGCTGAGAGAAGTGAGTCGCCCAATGTCACAAAGCTAGTAAGTGTTTGAAGCAAGATTTGCATTCAGATCTTTCCTCTGTTGCTGCCCAGGTGCTAATTTGTTGGGGAATGGCTAAGCAAATAGTGGTGAATGAAAGGAATGACTTACTACCACAGGGTTAGAAAAGCTGAATATGAAGAATTAAGAGAATCAGGAAAGACTTATATGAACTGATGCACAGTGAAGTTAGCAGAACCAGGAAAACCATGTTCATAATGACAGACAATATAAGGAAGGGAGATGCATATTTCAATGTTTTTTCTGACACCGCCCTTTGCTGCTATAATTATAACACAATCATAGTGTTACTGTTCTATTCAGAACAAAATAAAGTTGAGAAGTCTAATTGAACTTATTTCTTTGCAGAGGTGGGGGCCTATGGGAGTGGAATATTGTATATGCTGTCAGATACTATCAATATGTTAACTAAATTTGCTATTTCTTTTTTAAAGGGGTGGCTCACTGGATAGTCTAGGGGATGGAATATATTGGCAAATAAAGGTAAGGGACAGCTAGGTGGCACAGTAGATAGAGCACTGGCCCTGGAGTCAGGAGGACCTGAATTCAAATTCAGCCTTAGACACTTACTATGTGACCCAGGGCAAGTCACTTAACCCCAATTGCCTCTGAAAACCAAAAACAAATAAAAATGATGTTTAAAAAAATGACTTCAATAAAAAATACTGATAGAAATATTAAGAGGGGGAAAAATTAACCCTACAAAGGAATAACGGAAGAAGTCCCAGATGTCTTCAGAGCTGCAGAACAGAGGTGTCAAACTTGAATCTAGAAGAGGCCCACAAACCTCCCTCCCCCACCCCGTGTGACCCTGGTGCCCAGAACATCCATGGGGGACAAGGAGAAGGCTGGGAGCGAGAAGGTGATGTAACAAAATGGTTCCTAACATAAATACAAGAAAAAAAATATCCCTGCCCTCAAGGACTTTACACTCTAAAAAGGTAAACACCACCTAAAATAAAGCTGAAAATCAAGGAAGGGCTAAGGTAGGAGGTTCTCACTCGGGGCAAGGTCAAGTAGTCATGGGTTACACTGGCTTTGAACACCACTGACCTGATGTGTAACCCGAAGCAAGTAAGATCTCCTTCTGGGCTTCAGTTTTGTCATCTAGAGAACGGGAGCTTGAACTTCTTGAGGACAACTACAACATTCTCTGTTCTCATGGTCTACACTCTGAAATTCTATTCAGCTTGAACATTCTATGTACTAGCTGTCTCTGTTCTCAGGCTCCTCCCAGCTCTGACACCCCCTGTTCTAAACTCCTTCCCAGACCTGACATTCCCTGTTCTAAGCTCCCCTCCCAGACCGGATACCCCCTGTTCTAAGCTCCCCTCCCAGCCCTGACATCTCTTGTTCTAAGGCCCCCTCCCAGCTCTGACATTCTTTGATCCCCAGGCATAGATTCACACCTTACAGGTCCATCCCTCCCTCCATAAATTCTAAGTCCCCCATCCTCCTGTCCCCCCAGCTGCTCTGTCCTCAATCCTGCTGTTCCCTGAGCCTGGGCTCCTTTAAGACTAGCTTCCTGGCAGCTCCAGGCAGACCAGATGGACATCAGGAGCAGCAGCAGCAGCGCCCCCCCTCCTTTCCCCCTCCCTCTCCCATAGCCAGCACAGGCAGGTCCTTGCAGGTTCTCCTCTCCCCTGGGGGAGATGTAGGCCTGGACCTTGCCAGTCACATCAGGATCAGAGCCAAGTCTCCCTCTGGCCTCCTGGGAGGGCCGTGCCTCACCTCCCATCCAAGGGCCTGTCAGTGAGCTAAGCAGGGGCATTGCTAACAACAGAAGAGGATCGAACCTGGCTGCCTTCAGTGATGCTGTAGGTCTGGAGACAGGGAGGGAGGCAGGTGGAGAGGGCCCAGCCCCCTGACCAGCCTGTGGCCTCCCTGCCCACCCCCAGGTCCCAGCCTGGCCTCCTCTCAACATCTGGACAACCCTGACCCTCTGAAGGGCACTCCAGGGCTGGGTGTTGGTCTTAATCAGTATATGTCTATAACACGACATACAATAGAATATCTAATAGTTGTTCTCATCATCACCAACAACACATTATTAATGCTGTCTTCACCAGCAGAGCCCTATCACTCCAAGGGAAAAACCTAAGAGTCAGGAAACCTGGCTTTAAATTCCAGCTCCAGTGCTCCCTCATTGTGTGACCTGGGACAAGTCAGGTGACTTCTCTGAGCCTCAGTTTCCATCTTCATTCAATTTAATCCAACAAACATGTATTTAGTGTCTAATATATGAAGAAGAGGCAGAATGTGGACAGAAGGCTGGCCTGGAAGCCAGGAGGACCTGGGTTCAAGTCTGGCCTCTGATGAATCTTGGCTATGTAACCCTGGACAAATCACTCAAAAATTTAGTGCTCTAGTGAACCCTCTTCCCGAGGGTGAGAGGCAAGGGTGATTCTCCTCATTAAATCTCAAGACTTTAAGTTGCAGAGAAAGTGTGACCTTCACTGTTAGAGAGAGTTTCTTCACCCGGCCACCACGTGGCTATAAACACATGGCTGCTTCTGTTTCTTCTGTGCCTGCTAGGTTCACCCTTTCCTGATTGGAGGTGAGTAAGCATTGGAGACAGACAGACCAGGTGAGCTTTGACAGCTCAGGAGAACCACCAAAGGCTGGGCAGCTGGAATTCATGGAAGTTTTCTAGTAGCTAAAGAGGACCTTCCTTGACCCAACATCATGTTACGCACAGTAAGGGATGACCTCATTAAGAGGCAGAGCCAAGGTGGTGGAGTAAAGGCTGGGCCTCACCAGAGCTTTCCCCTAAATCTCTCCAAATACCTTTAAAAATCACTTTTAACAAATTCTAGAGCAGTAGAAGCCACAAAAAGACAGAGTGAAGAAAACACCAAGTGGGGGGAAGGGTGTGTACAGGAGAAGATGTACCCTGGTGGAGAAGGATCTTTTTTTAATTCTCTTTGCTATACTTTCTCAGAAAATATCTTTTTGTGGAGTCTAATTGCTGTTAGTTGATTAATTCACATTGGGGACAAACTCACAGAGACACAAAATGGGAAAGATGGGGGGAAAGGTACTTTGAGTACATAACAGTGTGGAGAACACCCTGGATGGGGGCTCATGAGCAGTACTCTGAGGAGTACTTACTCCAACAATCCAGACAGTAGTAGCAGCTTCCCTCTGGGATGCACCCTGTCCAGTGCCTCTTCAGGTTAGGTAAGTGAGCCCCAAAGAGGAGTGTGAAGTATGTTCTAATATGCCGTGTTCTAAGGCCTCTTCCAACTCAAATATTGCATGTTTGAACATTCTGCGTTCTAAGATGCCACATATGACATTCTATGTTCTAAGGCATCTTCTAGTCAGCCCATCAATAAATACTGATTATGCATTTACTGTGTGCTGGGCACTGTGATAAGCAGTGGGGATAAAAATAAAGGCAAAAGTGTAGTCTCTTTCCTCAAAGAATGCATCGTCTAGTGTGAGAGACAGCACACAAATCATTACGTACATGTATGATCTATGATATAAAAATAAGATCATCTCAGAGGGAAGGCACTGGGTAAGAAGAGGTGGGGGAGGGAAGAGGTGCACCAGGAAAGGCCTCTTACAGAAGGTGGGATTTGAGTTGAATATTGAAGGAGGTCAGGAAAGCCAGGAAGCAAAGGGGAGGAAGGAGAACAGTCTAGTTATAGGGAACATCAAGGGATAATGCCCAGAGTCAGAAAATGCAGTGTCTTGTTAGAGAAAAAGAAGATGTCACTGGATTGAAAAGTAGGTGGAGTAAGGTGTAAGAAGATTGTGAGGGTAGGAAGGCCACAGAGGGTTTTAAAAGCCAGAGGATTTTATATTGGGAGCCGTTGAAGGTTGTTGAGTAGGGGTGGGCATGACATGGTCAGACTCATTCGTGCTTTAGGAAAATGATTGCCGGTTGAGTGGCCACCCTTTCCAGAGCTTGTTCTTTCAGTCATCTCCCAACTCACAGTTCATGGTGGGGGAGTTGGAATCCTCCTTTCTCCCTATTGCCATTCCCAGGCTTTCCATCCATCACCATCCTTCCTTTGAAGTCTATACTCTTCAAATTTATCACCCAGTTCAGATCCCAGAGCCTGGTATCTCACATTGTCCAGAACATTCTCCTTCCTTCCTCAATGAGGAAGGTCAGGGCCTGGTTCCTGGTCACCACAACTCCAGCCCTACAATGATGTAAACAGAAACAACTGAAAAAAGAAACTCAGAGATCTCTAATTGGAATGACCAAGGTTGTCCCCAAAGCAGAGTTGGCAAGATGTTCTTTATTCCTTCTTCAAAGGGCTGAAGGGCTAGGGGTGAGGAATTTTTCACCTACCACTGGATTTGGTAGGTAGGTCATTGCTAAGCTGCTTCTCTTTCTCTTCTCCATTTTCCTTTGTTATTCTTTGCTACAGGAGATGGCTCTCTGAGTGGGGGAAAGGGAAAGATCATAGATTTTCTACCTTAAAAAGACCTTAAATGGCATCTGGTCCAACCCCCTTGTTTTATAGATAACTTTCCCCAAATCACATGCCATAGGTGGGATTTGAACCCAGGTTCTTTGGCTCCAAAGTCAATGTTCTTTCCATGGTGCCATGATCCTTCTCATATATTGGAAGTAAAGGGGATATAAAAACAAAAAATAGGATTAAAATCTTTTATTAAATGCTACTGTGGCTATTTTTAGTGTATACAGGATTTTTCTTTATGTCCTTATCCTCTTAGGGATAGCAGTGGGATCTCTGAGTCAAAGGTGATAGACGTTTTACTCAAATTTTTAACGAAAGCTCATCTTTTTTTTTCTTTTTTCCCTCCACAAAGAGAGCTCTATTAAGATAATTCTTTTTTTAATTTTACTTTTTAATTAATTAGAATTTTTCCCTCCCACCCCTCCTAGTTTCAAAGAAAAAAAAAGACAAATGAAACCTTCATACATAAAAAACAAATTTTATCAAACAAGACAAATTCCGACATTGTCCAAGTCCAAAAAGGTATGGCTCATTGTCTGAGGTCATCTTTTTCACTTCAGTATTCTTTTGGTGATGCTACATGGCTACAAAACATGAAACTCCAGGCTGAAGCCCACACAAAATTAGAAGTCAGCAAAGACGTGTCCCAAGCCTTCCTTTGTTGAACATGGCCTCCTTAAGTGGCAGACTCCAGATTCTCTCAGGTTGGCAGCTTATTCCTGTTTGTCCTTGGGCAAATCCCTGCTTCTCTGGGCCTCAGTTTCCTCATCTCTAAAATGGAGTCAGATAAACGATCTCCAAGCACCCTTCTAACTCTGGATTCTATGATTCCCTTATTTTGCCATCCTCCTCTGCCTCAGATTCCACCAAGTCTTAGGTTCTAATATTCTGTTCTCTGTCCTTATCCCCTAACAATCTAAACCTGTTCTCAGGAAAAGCTCTTCTATCAGTCACTGACGCCTTCAGGGAGCAGGTGAGAGAGATATTTGGGGAGCTAATGGGCTTTCCTAGGGCTCTGAATGTCATGCCACATAGATGAGCCAAAATGCTTCTGTGTACAACCATCTTATATACACACACACACATATACACACACACACCCAAATGTAAAGGGTGACTCCTGGGCCTGTAACCCACTCAGAGAATTAGTTAAGTATTGGAATGTCATTGCTGTGACCAGCTGGTCACCACTTTTAAATACAATGGCCTCTTGTAACCTTAATTGAAGTGGAATAGTCATGAATGATACCTAAATAATCATGAAATGAATAGATCCTTAGAAGATCCTTAGAAGGACCTTAGAACACAGAATGTCAGAGCTGGAAGGCTCCATAGAATAGAGGATGCTAGGACTGGGAGGGACCTTACAACATGGAACAACAGAACTGGGAGAGCTTAGAACACAGAATGTCAGAGTGAGAAAGGACCTTAAAATATAGAATGTCCAAGCTTGGAAGATCCTTAGAACAGAGAATATTAGGACTGGGGGGCTCCTTAGAACACAGAACATAAGAGCGAGGAGAAACTTTAGAATATACAATGTCAGAAATGAAACTGCTTTAGGTATAGAAAATGTCAGAGCTGGGAGAGACCTTAGGACAGGGAAGGTCAGAGGTGGCCAACTTTAGAACAGGATGTGCTGGTAAATGTTGAATGCCAAGTTGGCAAAAAAAAATTGTCTATAACACATTTTTAAGCTTAATCTGCATCTTAGCATTTTCCTATCACTTTCTTCAATCTAGATAATCATAAAGCAATAAATTGAGCCCTGGTTTGTAGCATTTGCCAATGTCTGATGTGTAAATGCTCACATTGGAAATTTAACAACCAACTCTCCCAAGACGATATGAACTGGCTCCAACTCATCCTTGCCTAAAACACAGAACAGTATATAGCATGTCAGAGAGATTTGAGAACAGAGAATTTCAGAGCTGGAAAGGACCTTAGAACAGAGAAGGTCAAAGTTGGAAAGGACCTTAGAACAAAGAATGTCAGAGTTGCAAAGGACCTTAGATGTCAGAGCTGGAAAGGAACTTAGAACAGAGAACCTCAAAGTTGGAAAGGACCTCAGAACAAAGAATGTTAGAACTGGAAAGGACCCTGGAACAGAGAACATCAGAGCCGAATAGAACCTTAGAAAATAGGATGTTTGAATTTATCATGTCAGAGCCAAAAAGGACCTTGTAGCATAGAATGTTAGAACACAGGACGTGGAATTCTAGAGCTGGAAGGTACGTAGATCATTAGAACATAAAGCCCAGAACATGGGAGCTGGAAGGGCAATCAGACGTCTTATCTAGCCCAATGCCCTCATTTTCCACATGAGCAAACAGACCCAGAGAGGGAAGTGAAACCATGTATATAGATCTTTATTGCACGGCATCCAATGAGTGAAGCATGCAAAGGGGAAGGAGACCCATGGGTATGTTTCAAAGCAGCTCTCTTCTTTTCCCAGAGTTCTTGAGGGACTCCCCCCAGACCCCCACTGACAGGGCACACAGGATCACAAAAGAGTGGTGGGAGACTGGGACAGGAACTCCAGGGAAGGTACCCGTTGACAGATCTTCATCCTCAGCATGCAGGAGAAAGCAGCAGGATAGGGAAGGAAGGAGCCTGGGTTTCAAGCCAGAAGATCGGGGTTCAAGTCCCTGCCCTGATACTTACCAGCGGGGTAACCCTGGTTAGGTAGCAGGGCTGAGTTAGCTCTCCTTTCTCTCTGAGCCTCAGTTTCCTCACCTGCTAAATGGGGATAGTCATTTATATTCTCCCTACGTCACTGGGCTTTTGGGGGAAAGTGCTTTATGACTTGTAAAACATTATGGACAAAGGAGCTGCTATTATTAGAAACTGAGATGAGAAAAAAATAGACTTCACAAAGGAAGTGACCAAACTGGAGATGGTCCATTTTCTCAAAAGGTGGCATTGAATTTGCCTGTACTTTCCAGCCTCCTGCCTGTGCACAACAAATCACAAGAGTCAAAGTTGGCCAGGTCCCCTAGGAGCCTCTCTGGGCCTCAGTTTCCCCACGTGTAAAATGGGTGGGTTGGACTAGAGGGCCCCTGAGTTCCCTTTCACCTGTCTACTTAAGAGCCTTTCAGTCTTAGAGGCCCCTGATGTGGGGGGGTTGGGGTGGGGATGGTGGTGACATTGGAGTAGGAACAACAAGCCTGGTGAGCCACTTCCTTCGGCCTGGGCTCTGGGGACAAGGCCACCCTTGGGCTGGACGGAGGCAGATGGGGCATTTAGGAGGTTCAAGTTAAAGCCCAGGGGTGGGGGTGGGGGCAGGCAAAGAGGTCAGAGCTGAGCAGGATCTTTGGGCACTGATTAGCTAATTAGCAAGTCTTTCTTAAGGACCCCTGGGCAACTACAGTTAGAAGAGAGGAACAGTCACTTCATGGGATAGAGTTCAGGATGGAAGTGAGAATGCCATTCAATGCAACAAGTATTTCTTCCCTTTTCTTATAATCTTCTGACCTGCAGCATGGACCTCAGAATGTCAGAGCTGGGAGGGGCCTTAGAACAGGGGATGTCAGGGCTGGGAGGGGCCTTAGAACAGGGGATGTCAGGGCTGGGAGGGGCCTTAGAACAGGGGATGTCAGGGCTGGGAGGGGCCTTAGAACAGGGGATGTCAGGGCTGGGAGGGGCCTTAGAACAGGGGATGTCAGCGCTGGGAGGGGCCGGGAGAAGCCTTAGAAAAGGGGGTGTCAGAGCTGGGTGGTACTTTTGAATATAAAATGTTCAAGGTGGGACAAGCCTTAGAATATATAATATGAGTACATAGAATATTCTGGATCTGAACCCTTCAAACCTGGGATATTAAATATGGGAAGGTGCTTGTCAGGTTGACAAGGGCTTTTAGTATTGCCAGAGCATATATTAGAGCAGATAGATTTGCTGTCAGAATATAAACTGTTGAAAGTGGGCCTGTCCTTAGTCCACCAAGTATTAGAACAAAGACTCCAGAATGTAGGATCCAGGAGGTCCCTTGAGTTGACAGCACAGAACATTGAAGCTCAAAGCCACCTTTCGGATCATTGAGTCAAAAGGCCAGAGGATTTCTATTTGGTTCAACCCCTATTTTTACAAATGGAGAAACTGAGGTCTGAAGAAAGGACATGGCTGGGCTGAGGTTGCATCACTAATCAGCCAGCAGAGCTGGCACTAGGCCCCCAGGTCTCTTCTTCCCTTTTCCCTGTCCCCACCAAATCCTAGTGTCTCAGACATGAAGCTTGTTTACTTTAAGAACACTTCCTACTTCATAGACCTGCTTGGGACATGTCCTCGGATGACACAGATCACCACCCCCACCACCACCCCCATGACTTGTTCTAGAGGCTCCAAGAATTACTGTAAATGAAAATTTCACCCTCCTGGGGCCAACCAGGTACTGAGTCTCTCTGAAGTAAACGGGGGTGGTTCTAAACGACGAGCCCATTTTCCCATCTGTTCTCAAACCTTTCCCTTTGTGTTTAGGATCTACCAGGACTCATGCTCCCCTGATAGAGCCTTTGAGAACCACAGCTCCTCTGCATCACAACATAATAATTTCAATTTTATAAGTATGAACAAGGGCTTGAAAGACTTGAACTCATATGAACCAGGCCTGATTTTTGAAAGATGACTCAAAAGGAAAAATTCT